>NC_140957.1:6755000-6845114 GCF_014529385.1 Adiantum capillus-veneris
GCCCTGGGCGCGATTGATGGCTCAAGGAAAGCCTCCCTTGTCCTTGTGCCAAGGGCAAAAGGGAAATCCCTCGCTTGAGGCACATTGCATTGGAGCACGTGGAGAACGTAGGGCTTTGGCATCCTCAAAAAAGCGCTTGGAGAGATGAGAGTGCCACTCATCCATCACTTGAGGAGGTGCCCCATTAGTCTATGTTCGGTGGTGGTGCATCAACGCGCAAGGCCAAACGGCAGAGGCAAGAGCTATTGGACAATTTGGGTGCACTGCATGGTGATCCTCCCATTAGCTCTACCTCGACAACTCCTGTGGCATCTCAGTCGCACTTTTAGGCAGAGGATGAGCACATGTTCAACATGTGTGATGAGTTACTGGCTCATAAAAACGATGTGTGCGAGGAGGATTACCAACCCTGCACTTAACGGGCAATGGCAACGGAGGATAGAATGATGGCAAGTGCCCAAACACCTCTTTACGACGGTGCATAGTACTTGGTGCTCCGGGCATCGTTGGAAGTCCTCAACTTGCAATCAAAATTTTCTTGAAGCAATGAAAGTGTCAATGCACTCCTTGGGTAATTTTGAAATATGGTTTTTTATATACCCTTCACTCGCTTTATGGTGCTGCCTCCTTGCAATTGTACTAATACGCTTGTTTGTTGTAGTTTAATGAAAAAAATGTTGCCAAAAGATCACCACATATCTCCAGATTGTCACAACGAGCTAGATCGTATGTCATTGCACTTACAATGGAGTATGAGAGCATCCATGTGTGCGTCAACAATTGCATGCTATACCACAATGAGCATGCACATGCTACCTCATGTCTCGTGTGCGCGGAAGCACGATACAAGACGGAGTGAGCGGGTCACACCTACCCCGCAAGGTATTGAGACATTTTCCATGAATTCCTCGCATTCAACACATGTTTAAAAGCAGGCCTACCGTAGATCTTCTCGCGTGGCACGCCAACCACCGCTCAAATGATGAAATGATGCGTGTCCCTGCCGTCACCTGCATGGAGGCACATCAAAACTCATGGAGGCACTTGCATGGAGGCACATCGAAACTCAATGGCCATAGTTTGGATTGGAGCCTTGACACTTGAGGCTTGGGTTAGTAAGTGATGGTGTCAACCCCTTCAGCACTAAGTCTACTTCATGGAGCACTTGGCATGTGGTGATCGTCAACTACAATATTCCACCATGGGAGACAACTAAGAAGGGCAATTTACTTCTTTCCTTGCTTGTTTTAGGGAAGTACAAAGTGTCAAATATTGATGTCTACATCGAGCCCCTCATTGAGGAGTTGGAGGAGTTATGGAGAGGCGTTCCTGTTTATAGATGTCTCACTTGCAAAGGGGGGGAGAGAAGCCATTGTGAGGGGAATCCTTATGTGGACTATGCACAACTATCGTGGGCTTGGAGAGATTTTTGGTATCTCCCTTTTCCTCTCTCTCTCTCTCTCTCTCTCTCTCTCTCTCTCTCTCTCTCTATCTCTCTCTCCCTTTAGTTTTGTCTCTCTCTCACGATATGATATGTATGAGGGGTTGCCACATCGGGTCACAATGCATGTCCTACTTGTGGGCCATCACTGGTGACAGAAAGGCCCGATTCCTTGTGCAAGGTAACCTGTCCAAACAACCATCATTTCTTCCCCCAAGGGCATAGCAAGCACAAGGCTCCAACAAATGGGAAGACCTCTCTAAAACTCACGATGTCAGATTGGGTAACCATTTGGGAAGAGCACTACAACAACAATTCGGCTTCGTATCCTCCACCAAAAGGTATGTCAAGGTATTCCATATTTTTAGGGCTTCCATATTGGAAGGACTTAAAAATACAACACCTCTTGGATCCCATGCACATATTCAAGAATGTAGCCCAAACACTATGGGACCACATTATTGGCAAGAAGGACTCTTTGGGTGCGAGGGAGGATTTGAGGCTTTTGAAACGTCTCCCCGCCTTTGCTACTCCACGCCATGCCCTTAATGGAAAGATTGTGATTCCTAAAGCACCATGGATGGTAGCCAAATAATAATTGGACAAAGTGAAGTGTACCATTGCTTCTATTCGCACACCAATATGATACATAAGGTTGCTAAAGGGAGCTTTTACAAAAGTGAAGAAGGGTGGAAGCGTTCAATTGTATGGGTTGAAGTTCCATGATTGGCACAAGATGCTTCAGGTAATGTCCTCTCCCTATTCTATCTATAGTTTTTGTGTATGACTTTCTCTCACTTTCCCTTCCCCTAATTTACATTGTAGTCCATTCTACCGGTGAATATGTGTATATGTCGGGACAAGAAAGGTAGGGATGCTATTTTCAAACTTCAAGAGCTAGTAAGGTACACCACAAGACTCCACTCAACTACACTTTTTTTATGTACACAATAATCTCAACTAGCACTTAGTGTATCCTTGTATGTTTTCTTGCAGAATTGTGAGCTCCAAGGAAATTGAAATATATGCTATACATGCTACTCAAACACTTGCAACAAAAACTATGTGTGCCATTGAGGATGCATTTCCTTGATCGGTCCTTCTTAGTCAAATCCACCTCTTGGTTCACGTGGTAGAAGAGATCGCTATATGTGGAGTAGTGGACGCACAATGGATATTCTTCTTAGAAGGGTTTTTAAAGACTCTCAAAGATTTTGTCCAGCCTCCATCTCAACCAGAGGCATGTATGGCCAAAGGGTGGATCGTGCAAGAGGCATTTGTTTACATCTCAGAGTATTTGGCACAAGTTGATCCTTCAATGCCTCGCATGTGGTATGACGAGGAATATGCAAGGATGACTTCACACTTGCCAAGTGGAAAGGGAAAGCTAATTAACATGGATATGAATCTATCCGGCGTGGTCAATAAGTTTTGTATTCTCAATGCAAAGATTATGACCAAGTGGGTGGATTTGTAAGTTGTGGACAATGGCAAAGGCAAGGCGTTTGCAAGAGAGAGAAGCATGGAAACAAGCACATGGAGGAAGGAGGGCACCCTCGGTACCTAGACACCTTGCATGTTTCCCAGATCTCATTAGTGCATAGTGGATTCATGAGAGAATGACCAAAGCAACAGCGCGCGGAGAAGACATTACCAAAAATGAATGGGAGTATGCACGAGTTTGCATACCAAAGGTAGAGTACTCATATACATAAACCATATTGTAAATCTTTTTCCTTGATTTTATCTTTGTATTTTTTGATCAAAGTTATTTTCCTATTTTGTAGTGCATTTCCTTTAGCTCTATGTGGCCAAAGGGTCGTCACTTAAAATTATATTAGAAAGTTTGATACTTTAGAGCAAATTTGGGAATCATCAATGTCTTAAGGATCTGGCCATATGGACAAATCTTGAACTATTTATTAAGGCCCACTCCTTCCACAAGCTAGTACTCGATCGTTCAAGCTATACTCTCAAAACTTTGGCTAAGATTTGGCCATGTGGTCAAATCTTAAGCTCATTTTGAAAGTGGGAATTGGGAAACTCCCAAATTCACTATTTTGGTGTTACTTCTGTACGCGCCACATTGACAAGCATAGAACCACCATGGATTGTGCCATCATGGGAAACTTTGACACAGACAGTGATGAAGCGAGGTACTGTGGAACTATTGAAAGGATACTAAAGGTTAATTTTAGAACCTTTCATACCTTCATCTTCGAGTGCACGTGGTTTGCAAATGTGCTAAACGACATGATAATGGCCTCTACATGGTGGACTCTAGTGTGCATCACACAGGGAGGTATGATAATTTAGGTTTACTGTGCGATTGTGAGCAGGTGAATGAAAACTACCTTTTTTATTCTTATTTGATTGTAGAATTAATTATACCAATGTCACTCACTTTGAGCTTTTCTTTTATAGGTGATCTATATCCCAACAATCCACCAACCAGAACTTAGGTTCGTAATTCCCGTAACACCTAGGGGGAGAACCATTTTTTCCACTAATGAAGTGGAGACCATCTTCAACCCTCTTCCACCTCCAACTTTGGATGAGGTGGGGACAGAGAAGAGGGAGGCCGATTCAAGTTCGGCAGCAACAAGTCTTAGCGAGGATGATTGTCATGATGATGAAGATGATGAGATGGAGGATGACGAATTTGAAGATGATGAAGCCAACGCATCCACAAATGACAATTCCGTTTCTCTCTTTATTGATTTAGGAGCCATGGGCTTAGAATTGGATGATGCTTCATGCAGGGATCTTCTAGAAGATGATTCATAAACATTTTGCATACTTTAAGTTATGAAGATTTTTTATCATGTAATCCATTCATCTCTCTCTCCCCCCCCCCCCTCTTTCTCTCTCTAATTTTGTGAACATGCTCAATTATGTTAATAAAGTGACAGTGATTATTTTAGCTCTAGCCAAGTGTAATCTTATTATTCCCCCCCCCCCCCTCTCTCTATCCCTCTCTCCCTCTTTCTCTTTCTTTCTCTTTTCTTTTTTATATTTGAAAATTTCATACAATATTCTTTGATTTTTATTGAGAGTAGGGAAACACCAAAATTTGAGAGAGGTGGGGGAGGGGGGAAAGGGGGGGGGGGGGAGATGTTTAAGCCAGAATTTGAAAGTTTAGGCGCTAAATTTCCCCTAAAAAATAAACGCGATAATATCAACGATAATAAATTAGGTAATAAATGCGGTAATAATAGCAAAAATAGTCACAATAATAGTTTAAATAAATAAATAGAAAACCCTCGCCCTCCTCTCTCTTCCCTCTCCAGCTGAGTTTGAACCTTCTCCCTACAAAACGCGGTAAAAGACCGTGGTAAAAAACTAGAGATTTTCATAGTGTCTTGCTTGACTCTCCCTGCGCTCGACCTTCGTTGATCTTCTCTTGCTTTGGTTTCCTGTTTTATCTCGGTCTCTCTTTCACCTCTTGCTATTTTGTTGGCCAAAGTATCAACCTCTTGCTTGTCAACGCCAATAATATTAACCCTTTGTACTTCATCATTACCCAGTGGAGCATGCGGTGCTTGGTTTTCAATTGCTAGATTCTCCCTTTGACCATTAAATTGTGCTTGCCCCTTGCCTCGACCAAACAGAGGGTGATTCCCTCTGTGAATGAGGGCAATCTAGAGCATAGTGGCCCTCCTCTCAGCAATTATAACACATGTCGGGTAGTTTCCTAGCCCTGCATATTCTTGCCCTTGCCTGACCCCTATCCATAACACTTAAACACAATTCATGCATTTTCTCAAATAAATCTTCAAGAATTCATACCCATTTTTGAACAATGGCTGCCACCCCCCGATTCGTCTAGTTCTCCACTTGAACTTCTTCCCTCGAACTTGGAGTAGAACTGGAAATCATCGCCTCGTAACCCAGTGCACCTTGCTTGATCTTCTTTAATTTTATGGCTCTTTTCCCGTGCAATAGAGACCGCTCCATTGTAATTCTCCGAACTCTTGAAATCCACCTTCCCACGAACTTTGGGATGCAAACAAACCATAAATTTTTCAAAATTAACAATACTCACCGCCATTAGCCAATTGCATGGCAAATGCAAAATCCCTCCAACATTCCTCAAAGCGATTGAGGAAAACACCAAACTCCTTGTTCACATCCTGCTTCAAATTCTTTAATGTGGTTTCCAAATTGACAAGCGACACCTCTTTACAATAATCATGCAAAAAATAGGCCCGCAAAGTCGGCCACATAAGACTTGGTTCCCCTTCCAAAGCAAAGAACCATGTTTTTCCTCTTCCCCACGTCATCTACAAATCATCTGCATCTTGCTATCTTCATTTGGCATATGCAACAATAGCATATAGAGCTCAAAATCGGCCTGTCACTCCTTTGGGTCTTCTTCTCCGATGAAAATTGGTCCATAACTTCATGAAGACATCTCTCCTTGATGAAAAAATCCTTCTTTGATCAAAATCAACAAGCAATCAGCTGCTCCTCAGTGGGGGCACCAGAACATGGAGAGGGGGAATGGGGAACACACCCAACATAGAACACGATGCCTCCCTATAGCTCAGGGTATCCACAACACCCCTAACCTTTCAGATAACACCTTCAAATCAGCTAGTTTTCACTAACAAAAAAACCCTTGCACACAAAACAATAATCTAATACTTTGCAAAACTACTACTCATCCCGAATGCACCCCGATGGTTCAATTCACCTTTTTCGTCTCACACAACACTCCAATTCTGCCCTCTTTGCACCACACAACAATCTGTGGGAACACCTCCACACACACCAACATGCACACAAAGAGCAAGAGAAAAGGAATGGGAAGGGAGAGACGACACCAAGAAATGGGGCAACATCTTAGTATTACTTAGTAGAGAGATAGTACAACTATTCCAAAGCTCCAATGGAAAGGTTCAATAAGAAAACTCCACTCTCATTGTCTGTAGGTCTTCACAGTGCCAAAAAGCCCCCAAAATGGGCTATCTTTTGCTATTTATAGGGGGGGCTCACCCTTACTTTGGTAAATTGGGGTGCATCGAACACTTGTCTCTTTGCGAATTAGAAACATTGCATGGGATTTGTTTCCTTGTGGGAACTTGAACTTTACCTGCTCTCTTGAAAGGGGAGTGCATTAGCGATGTCGCTAGTGCTCCTAGGCCTTTATATATATATATATATATATTCTTTAAAAAGAAAAACATTTGCACCATTGAACGTGCCCCTCTATTGGGCTTTTGACTAGCTTTGGCCGCCCAAGATGTTCCTTTGGCCACATCCTCGTGAAATCCCCCCATGGGCGCTCGAACATTCCCTCTCTCTCTCTCTCTCTCTCTCTCTCTCTCTCTCTCTCTCTCTCTCTCTCTCTCTCTCTCTCTCTCCACCCAAGATGCCACGGGGGGACAGCCCCACAGGAACTCAGGATGTTTCTAGTGGGGTACTCCCCCTTGCTCTCAAAAAATTAGGCGGCTTGGGCCCGTGGGAACCACCTCTCGAAGGGCAACACTGCCACATCATCATCGCTGCTTGTTGCCAAGTCCGCCATCATCAATCACTACTACGCCAAAACAATGCCCAATTCTACCCTGAAGGCCCTCGAGCCAACCTCTATAGCCACACGGAGAGACAAGCTCTCTCTCTCTCTCTCTCTCTCTCTCTCTCTCTCTCTTTCTCTCTCTCTCTCTCTCTCTCTCTCTCTCTCTCTCTCTCTCTCTCTCTCTCTCTCTCTCTCTCTCTCTCTCTCTCTCTCTCTCTTTTCACGCCTTACATGGGGTGCTTTCTTGGACCTTATCCCTTTGACGCTTCCCCATGTAGGTTCATCGTGTCCACCACATGGCATCCCTAGCTTCATTCACCTCCAAATACCTTCAACTTTAATGGAAAATTCTTTAAACCCCCAAAAATCCCAAATGTTTTATCAACATTCCACTGACTACAATTTGTGGCTTGACAATCCAATTGACAAGCCGCAAAACCCCGCTTCTAGATTCGATCTCGAGCTACAACCCGTACCATTTGCAATGCATTTTTGGTTTCTCGAGGCCCATCAATCAATGCGACCAAAACTTTAAAAAATCACTTGCAACCATCCTTTAGGCGATTGCTCCTAACTTTAACAAGCCATAACTAGGCACTCGAGACTCATAGTGGAGAGCCGCTAATTTCTGTTGACTTCATATAGCTCCTAGCAAAGATTTCAACCTCGTCAAGCTCCAAAAACCTTTAGATGGCATGCCTTTCAATGCAAACTACTTGGTTGAAAACCAGCCCTTGGCAAAACTTCCAAGCATTGTATCTTGATATCCGCGACTCGGATTGCCGATTTGAAAAGACCAGCAAGCTCCACAAGTTAAGCACTATGCATCTATCCTGACTGAAATCGGCTTGGACTACCTGGCATCACCTGCTATGTCCATCTCAAATCTGCAATGAACAACATCTTCAAACTTAAATATCTTGGGCTCTATAGCACTGTTTGATGAGCCGTTTAGACCTGCTCCTTCAACAACTCAAGCTCTACATTTTCAGGAAAAAAAATTAGCCATTTTTAGAGCCTCTCTTGGCCTATAAGGACATTAGCCACACATCCACTGCTACTTGTTTGCCTAGGTCTTCCACAGTGGCTTCAACACTTTGTCCGGCACCTGCAAACCATTAGAAATAGAGAATGGGGCCTAGGAGGGCCTCTTTATTTGGAAGTTTAAGGAAGTCAAACCTTTAGTATTAAGAAAGTAATCAAAGGACAGCCTTTTTGAATTCAAATAGGCAAAACGGCTAGTTTATTTGAATTCAAATTTCCCCCCTAAATGGAATTGTAGCGGGTAAAACCATAACATGTAGCATATCTATGGAAAGAGCTCAACGTGTAGATTGGAGATCTATGATCTCCGCTCAAATCGAATATCATGTGTGGGAGTTATCGAAGGCCGAAAAAACATAAAATTTTCCATCTCCCTTTGGGGGGGAAAGTGCATCCTTTGACCACTCTTACACATCTCTTACACACCCACCATTCTTACACACATGGCGTATACCTATTCGTCAAAATGTTAATGACCTCCATAAGCTCATGGCAAGTAAAGAGGCCCTCCTTGACCCCATCCTCTTCCTAAGTCCTATACATGCCTGCCCATGCCATCTTCAATGATCCACAACTTTGACTGCATCAATGTGTGGCTCAAACGGCTTGTCATTTGGAAATTTGGTCACTGATTGCTCTCAATTTTGAGAATTTGATCCGTTGTAAGTTGGCCAAAAATTTAATTTGTATCAAATCCTTCCATTTTTGACATGCTTAAAGCTCTTGATTTGTTGATTGGCGTTTTGCTTTTAGAGCTCAATTTTGGCTCTCCTGGTTAATTTTACTTATTTTTCATCCTTATTATGTAAAAATAAAAGAAAATTATCAAAAATTATTCTTATTTGGCCAAAAATTAGCCAAAAATATTCTACACTCATATATATATATATATATATATATATATATATATATATATATATATATATATATATATATATATATATATATATATATATATATGCTCCCACTTTGGACATTATGTTTGTAAAAAAATTGTCTATATGGCTCATTATCATGTTTGATAAGAAGTAAAACTTGATAAAATGCAAGTTAAAAGAAAAAATTTAAGCAAAAAACACACTTTACATAGTATACACAAAAATCCTCATCATCTTGCTACATAAGATCTTGCCATTACGAGTCATCCCGGATGAAGCTTTGTGCATTTTGTCTTGGTGAGTACACCATGTCCATGCAAGACCATGTAATGTGGCCCTAATATGCCAATGGAAGAGATGGATGGGGTAACAATATCTTGTGCAAGATGTGGGTACTAAATGGATTCTTTAGTGTTTTTTGCTGGCTAGGTTCCATCTATACTACACGATCCAAACAAAAGTATTTGTAGATGGCATGCTCCCTTTTTTAATTGTTGTTTTCTTGAGTATCACTAGCTTGATTGCCATGGATTGTGGCTTCTTTGGTACCCACTTATACTTTGTTTCTGGAGATGGTTGAGCTAGTCATTGATTTGGTTTCTTTGGTCTCCACTTCCAAGTTGTCTTGTTGGTTGGACGGTTTGTGCTTTGATATCCATTGATACTTTGGTTTGGCTTATTTTTTGTTTTTGGCATTGTGGTTTTGGCTACCAATTCCAAGTATAACTGCATTGAGGTTGTATAATTTGTGTTGGCTTGTTTGCATGATGGAATTTTCAAACCCATATATGTCTTGTGACTTTTCCATTGAATTGTCATTTAAGTTGAGGTGTTATTACTAGTTGCAGTTCTGAAAGTAACAATGGGTTGTTCTTCCAAGATGTGATCACTTTGTGGCAAGGGAGTGACATAATAGAGGTAAGTGTGAACTTTAAAGTGTCCTCTTGCCAATGTTGAACTACTTTGTAAATTTGCATATATGGTACACCTAGGATGATTGCTTTATTAAGATTTAGATCCGCCATGACATGAAATTGATGTGGGCATTGATAGTTGTCAATGCTGATTGAATAAATTACCTGACCTAAACTGACCATCTTATCTTTATTTGCATCTTTTATCTTTATCTTATTTTTTGTTAATGGTACATCTGAAATTTTCATGTCTGTAGAGTACTTCATGGCATTAGCTCGTGCTCTAGTGTCTACAAGTGCTCGCTCTATTAATCCATTTGCACGCTTTATTTGGATGTGCACATCCATGTCTCCATTGCTTCAATTTGAGGAGGTGTCATTAGGAAAAGTTTGGACTCAAATTTGGGCTTAGTAAGAAATGCCATGACAGCGTAGAGAGAGATAATAGAAAATTCATTTTAACCCTTTTTCATACATGTTTTCTAAAATCAGGATATCTTATTTATGCAAGGTACATTTATTAAAAAACCCAAAAAGTACTTCATTGTGCACGGTGGCTACTAAATTCAATGCCGAATGTCTCAATCTTCTGTATTTTTGAAAACTAAGCTTTATTTCCTCACCTCCTTCTTGCCCCCATTCCCTCCTGCGTTCTCTCTCACGTGCACGATATTCAAATTGCCAGTCTTCAATCACCCCCACCTCCTTCTACACATAGTTTTGATCAGTCATGTCTCAGTCGCCACTTGTAGCTTCTCCACGAAGAACTTCTACAAGGAATAGGAGAGATGTATATCACATGCACATAGAGTTCTCACCAGAGTATGAACCCCTTCGCAAGAAAAAGAAACAACAGACGCTTTTTGAAGCTTTGAAGGAGAACTTAAGATCACAGGACATGAAAAATGTGGACCTTTGGCTGGATAGAAGAATGTATCCAAAGCATCCCGTCACAAACTCCACTCCACCTTTTAAGGCTATTACATCCTTAGTGAACTATGTCTGAGATGGCCATCATGGCTTGTATGGTTACACTAAGCAGTTGGCTACAAGAAATGACGTTCTGCAACAAGAGACAGATATTGTATATAGTGAGAATGTCCGCTTACACCAGAAAGTCGTGCAATGTGCTCATCAGGTTGAAGGAAAGAAGGAGACCATCAAGGAGCTTACACAAAAACTTAGAGAAAAAAAAAACAGCGCTACTAGGTCTTCGCCAAAGAGAAAGAAAACGAAGAGATATCAAGGACTTGGAAGTTGGCTCGGGAGGAATTAAGAAAAGAGTGCAAGCCATCAAATGAGTGCATCTATCCTTCTTAGGTTTATATTCATAAACTCTCATATCTCTTACTGGTAACATGCTTGCACAGATCTTTGCTTCATCTTGACAAGGAAGTGGAGCATAGCACAACCACCTCCTCGGCCCATTACGGGCTCATATTGAATCGCAAAAACGTAGATGACCTCTTGGATGATAAGGGCTATGGTAAGATCATTGCTAAGCAGCTTGACAACCTTTTAAAGGAGAACCAACTCCCTGCACTAGACGTTTAATCAATTTTGGATGAAGCCGGTATATCCAATAAGGGATATGCTACCATTTTTTAGTATGTAGCATCATTTGCAGTGTTGTTCCACTAGAAAAGTGGTTTTGCATCATTTGTAGTGCTGCTCCACTAGAAAAGGATTTTGATTCTTAACTCCTCTTACTCAGGTCTGTGCAAAGATAAGTCAAAAAGTTCCGCATCAAGCACACGCTTCTTCCAAACCCTTTCTCTATTCGAAAAACAAGATGGGAAGTCAATGAGGAGGTGCTTCAAAAGCTAGGAAGTTCTTTCCACATTGAATCGACATACAGATTGCCAAAAGGAGAAGAAATGGTCTATGACAATTATAACAAGTTTTTTAATGATATCATCACGTTGCAGTCATACATTGTGCATTTGTTCAATGTCACTGCTGAAGAGTGCAATGGCATCCTGAAGTTTGTCATCAAGCTAGATGAGTGTGGGCTTGTAAAGGAGACAAAGGTTGAGTGAGTCACAATCACACTTATGAATAGAGCTCTCGATGCAAGCATTGGACCATATTTTTCTCGAAACTTTAGTGTGCAATCTAAACACAACATTTTTCTTCTTGCGACGTTCAAGGTTCGTAGAAGATATGTTTAAGATAATTTATCGTT
Organism: Adiantum capillus-veneris; assembly: GCF_014529385.1. Lineage (NCBI taxonomy): Eukaryota > Viridiplantae > Streptophyta > Polypodiopsida > Polypodiales > Pteridaceae > Adiantum > Adiantum capillus-veneris. The sequence goes on from NC_140957.1 coordinate 6,766,984, forward strand.
ATGTTTCAGTTGAATGATTTCAAATGTGCATTGTAAAAAGTTAAGAATTATCCTTTTAGGTGCCCACTGAGAACTTTGATTTATTGAATTGGGTTTTTCATCAAACAAACATACCAGAAACAATAAGCGAATAGAGAAATGAAAAGAAACTGGATGTGGAGGGCATGGGATCCTACAATGTTGAGTGGCACATGGCAGGAGACCGAAAACCTTGAAATGCATGTACAATGCTTCCAAAGGAGCAACAAGCAAAAGCCCTTGCTTGTATTGCATGGGAGGGGTTCACATCCTTGACAAACCATTTTGGAGGAGAGCTTCGGATAGGCATTTACGCAACCCTAACTTTCCATTTTGGATATGCCACTATCTAGAGTACACATGTGCACAATGCATGCACTTTGTAGAATAATAGAAAAACTAATGTTTCTCTACATTTATTTTTCCTGTACCACTCTACCTCTCTCTGCGAAGCAAAGGGCAATCTCAGCCTTAGAGACAACCTTCTCAAAAATGGGTTTGCACAGAGGACATGTTAAGATAGAGCAGGATGAGAAGAGATCGAAAAATGACCGGAATGTTCCAAAGAAGCTATCCATTGGTGGTGTGAAAGCTCGACTCTTCTTTTTAGTACCCACAACAAGACGACAACGCAAAAGCCAAAGTGCACAAGAAAGACAAGCATTAAGATACAAAAGGTGGAAAAATGTACATAATGTTGTAGTTGACCATGCAGACAATGGTGCAACAAGGACTCGCAAAGCAAAGGTATGGAAAAATTTGGACATTCAAGTTCTGCAAATTGATTACATGGACTGATGGCATTTATACAAATTTACAACAAGCCGTGGAAACCTAACACAAAACATTCATAAATGCATGGACAAATCAACATATTACTCACTTCATGGTACTATAATTTTTTTGAAGACATGATAATCTTTTGAAATGTGAACTCATTTTTATAATATCTACATGTTTTGTGTGAAGCACATTATCTATAACCACATGCCTTGGTTTGCAAGGCAATATGGAAGCTTGGGTGTTTGATATACGCAAGGCATGGAGAAAACCCACTACCAAGCTCGTACTGGTTTTTAAGTCACACTCGGCATGAAGGTGGTGCGGTCAAAGAAAATAGCTTAGAGGAGCTACACCAATGGACGTATCAAAAACTAATGCACAGGTCACATCGCAAGGTACAAGTCAAACAAAGTCAGATTGGCCATGAGGTAAGATTAGCCAAAAAACAATGAAGAAAGGAGATATGGGAGTTATCGTCTGCGGCTAGGCAACATGCAGATTGGCTGCTACAAAAACAATGCGTCGGAAGGGTTTGGACAAGACTGTTGCAAGTTATGCCATAACTCTTAGCCATAACAAGATCCAAACAACAAACTTAATGTATCTAGAAGAATGCATGTAATTTCAATTTTTCATATTGTGAATGATCGTTGCAACAAAAAAATACATTGCAAGACATTGTTACATAATCAATCTGACTTTGATGCATAAAACAAATTCATTCTATTTCTTTCTATCCATCTGGAAATGATACATAATATTATAGCCTCTTGCCCTTATCTGAAGGACCCTCTTCCTCGTGCCTTGCTCTCTTTGAATGACGTGTTTTGTCATCATCATCCGTCACAAGCATGTTGATGTCGAGCAATTGGGTCTCCTCAGTTGCCTCAACCTGCGGAGCCTCCTCTATACGTTGAATGATTGGATGCTTTTGTTTCAACAGATCATGTTTTCCATATTGTGATAGGTGGCGTGGGTCTATGATTCCACAAGCTAGACCATGCACAACATGTGTTAAAAAGTAGCAACTGTGCAGGCCATACATGTCAGGCCCTACACCAAAAATTGTGACCGCTGCTTGCTTGTCTAGCAGCATCACCTTGTCTGCGTTCCATCTGATGGATGTGCCTCCTAGATATCTTGAGAGTGTTTTTAATACAAAAAGGGGAAATTTAGTCTTGTCTTCGGAGAAGCTGGAATGGAAGCAGAGAAAATTTGGAGCATTCAAATTCTCCAAGTACTGACCAAGAGAGGAATTATTTCCCAAGTCTCCTTTACCTTGTCCACGGGGACAAGGAATAAACTTATCATCATAGACTACGAGCTACGAGAAATAAAAGCCAAGTGTTGGTATATTATACACATGAAACTCTCATACATGGAAGCAAAAAAATATATGTACAGGAGTATACCTTCGAATTTTTGTCTTGTTGGAGTAATGCAGCATTCCATAAGTCAAGTGTACTCTCATTTTCAAAGGATGAGGATGGCATCAATATCATTGATGGAGCACTTCTCCCCATCTCTATGATTCCAAGCCTTTCATGTACTGCCCTGAACTCCGACTCCGTTGGAAGCGTTGTGGCACATGCGGCTCCATCCTTGTATATCATTGCTAGTGCCTCTATTGATTTGATAAACTCACCCGCTATTACATGAGCATCCATGACAGAATACTTATCATCGGAAGGGTCGATTATACTGTCATCCTCTTGTAGATTTTGAGTGACTATAGCAAGGTAGTACTCCTCTCTCAAGTCAAACAGTTCCATAATGTCATTGAACATTACATAATGATGATCACCGATGGGGACTGTAGGGAGCACACTTGTCTGGCAGCTAAACACCTTCTAAAACACACAAAGCACCACTAGGTGGTTGCACCAACTCATCACCACTGACTGAACGGTGACTACTCTCGGCCTCCTTTGCTGTGTCCCGGTGATCGTTTAGATTAACATTCAAAAAGAGTATGAATCCAACATAGTATTCTGCATTCGATTATGTACGAGACATCTGATGTCATTCCTACAAGACTAAAACAACAAGTTGAGGTTGCTTCTATAGAAAATATCTTTCTTTAAATGATCAGAACTGATATCCTTCATATGAACATATCGACAATCCCCAAACTCAAATGTGCCGTTGATCGTCTATTGATCATATGTCTGATAAAACTCTGTAAGGAAATGTGATGCAGAAGCCAAAAATTCTTGCAATGAGAAGGCAGGATTGAAAATAGGCTTGACTTCCTGCTCCCGCTCTGCTAAAGCCCAATTCTATAGTGAAAATGGTACAGCTTGTCTTTGGGTGCCTCGTTAGAGCAAGGCAGCTCCTCTCTATCTTTATCTGAAAGGGATCCGTTTATGGAGAAAGGTAACAAAACTTGGGTTGTTGGTTAGGGTGAAGGTAGGAAGGCACTGGCTAACACTAAAGAGTACAAAGGGGGGATTGATTGGGCTCCTATATATAGACTCCTCAGAAACTCGACCAGGTCATTCCAGCACCCTTATGATTGCATTAGAAACAGTGCAATGAATGCAACACAAAGACCAAGGCAAGATCCACCATCCCTATGACACGTGTCCTTCATGTGGTGAGTACTGTAGCTATATAAAGAACCTTGACTGCACACTCCAAAACTTGCTCCATCTATACAATGTACGTATGGAGGATAAGAAGAGAGAAAAGGTGAAGCTTTCCCAAAAGATGATGGCAGAAATGGAGGTAGAGAAAGCAATAGCTGAGGAAAAAGCTCTTCAAAAGGAGCTTAAGAAGAAAAGCCAAAAGGCAAAGGCCGAGGAAAATAGCATCGTAAAGATTGAGGACAAGAAACCACCAGCGATGAAGGAGAAAAAAGAATAAATGAAATGGACAAAACAAGATAGTGCTTTCTTGAAGTTGTAATGGAGTCCTTGAACATAATGTAAATGTCTTCATATATTGTTCCTTTGTTTGGGCCTCTTTGTTTCTTCTTTTGGTTAATGATTATGAAGGAAGATCTTTTATTAAAATGTGTCACACCACAATGCGAGTGGTAGGTTTATGTCACACAGCCGTTGAGTTGCTTGCATTGTGCATGGACAAAAAAATGTCGCGCCACAACATGATAGGGAGCTCTCTCCATGATATGGGTGGTCCCTATCGCATTGTGATGCGACATTTTGAAGGCATGCCCATGATATGGTGGTCCCTATTGTGTTGTGACATTGTCGATGTGTGCGGCTCTCCATGGGTGACCGGGAAAGCGAAGGGCTTCTACTTGTGAGAGAGCAAGTTAGTGTAGGCTCCCACCGAGTGAACGGGGCGCAGTTAGTGGTGTGTTAAGCGGTAGCAAAGGTGAATATCGATGATTAGAGATTAAATGCAAGAGATAACTCAGTCTTGGAACATAATTAATGGTTAATAGTAAGAGAGAACAAGAAAATGACACATAATTTGATGTCACAAACAACAGAATTCTTCAAATTCATGATCTCTGACAACTTTGTTACAATCCGACCGCATACGCCAACGTTGGTATGCACCTTGATCTGAAACCCCTGATCAGAAATGCGCTAGCTGAAGAATCCCACCCTGTTGACAGCAAAATCTCCACCCCTTTGTATCCCCATACTTCTCTTGAATCCCTATGTTGTCTTCTTCCCCAAGATTCAACCTTTTCCTTCCCCTTTGGCTTTACTTGCATATCCTCATTGATCGAGGGAGAGCATGAACGCTTCTCCCTCCCGTCCTTCTTGCCCGTAGATGATCCCTTTCAGGCTTGCCTTCGTCAAGATTTCCTTCAAGCTCACCTTCCTTGAGAACCCCTTCAAGCTTGCCTTCCTTGAGAACCCCTTCGATCTCGCCTTGACCTCGCAATTCCCTTCCTTCCTACGCTTGTTGATCCCCCAAGAGAGAGAGATTTTTCTGTGATGAACCTATGAGGGAGAGTTATCCCCACTTGTATGAAGAACTCTCTCCCTATGGTTGGCCGCTCCCATTTTTATCTTTGCATGTTACCTCTTATTTCCAAATATAGCCCGCTACCCACTAGCAATGTCGCTAATGGGGACCCCCCCCCCTTATGACGTGGCAGCCCGATTTTTTGCCCTGCTCCAAAACGCGCAGAAGTAGCCCCAAATAGGAGCACCATAGCCTCCTGGTTGTAAGTCGTTGCATGCTCATGATCATTGAGGTTCGTGCAGGCCGTTGTGAACCTGGATCTCCCTGTGCAGCTCTTGCTGCTCTATCTCACGCCATGCCAACCCTTTTTTTGTTTTTCTTTTCCTTTGTTCACATTCCCCCTTAAGCGCCCCCCCCCCCCGGGCGGCCATTCGTATGGCGGGCAGCCTCCCTTTAGGCGGACATGGGCGGCCATTGAGCATTCACATCACTCAAGGCACCACAGTTGACATACATGTTGGTCAAAGCATTGCGGAGTACAACAATTTTGGCATACATTTCGACCAAAGCAATGTCGAGCACAACATTTTGCATGCATCCCAACAACTTCAATAAGCCATATCTCCGCACTCCGGATCTCGATTGACATGCTGTCAACTCCTATTGACTCCTTTCTTCACACACTTCTCATAAGAACATTAAGAAGCACCCAAAAATCTGTTGGGAAGCTTGCCCTACCCAGCATATAATTCCAAGAAATGAAGACCTAACGCTAGCAGAAGAAGGCAGAAGAGCCAGGGACGGAAGGAGGCAAGCACCCCAGCAGATAGGCAGCACCTCAATAGGAGCCATGCCGTTTCTCAAGAAGAAGACCAGCGTTTTGTACCAGCAAAACAGCACTTTCAGATTTCGGCCTTAGCCTCGCGAGAACCCACACATCCCATAGTAGATCTTCGCCATATCGACCAAGCCGAAGCAAGAATAGCATAGGGTTTTCAGTTTATAGCCAGCGTTTTGCATTTTCAACCAGATCAACCTAGCGTTTTTGCATTTCAGCCCAAGTGCGACTCGGCGGTTACAAATCCAAGCCGCCGTACCGCCACACTAACAGAGCATCTAGCATTTTCAGTTTTCAACCTTGACGCCGTCATCTTCGACACCATCGTCGTCGTCCACATCGCCATCGTCATCCCAGATCCCTATCTTGACGACAACACCTTCGTCGCCATCGTCGCAAATCCCAGACTTGACGACGACACCTTCATCGTCATCATCATCGTCATTGTCGACATAGTCATCATCAAGTACCACAAAAGCATTGTACCAGAATTTGTGCAATCTAAAGCAAATACCTCTCTTGCAATAGAGAGGTGGGTCCTTGGAGGGGAGTTTGGGACCCCATCTGGTGTCGTCTCTTCTCTCTCTCTCTCTCTCTCTCTCTCTCTCTCTCTCTCTCTCTCTCTCTCTCTCTCTAGCACTCTCTTGCACACTCACTCATAGTTTGCATTCCACTCTCGTATTTGGGTCATTGCACATTCTCTCCTTAAGTCAAGGAAGGCTCTCCCTTCCCGTCAGTAAAAGGAACCTTGAGAACCCACTAATCACTCAACCTGAGCCATACACCATCATTCACTTCCCCTGCACATCACATTGGTGTCAGAGCTCTTTGGTAATGTTCGGTATCATCATTCAAGGAAAAGAAGCACAAAGAACCACAAGAAACAATTTTTCTTGTTGTGATCGCAAGTAACCCAAGACCACTTGGGCCTGTCGATCCCTAATCTGTGTTCTTGAAGAGTGGCAAGTAACCCAAGAAAGAAGGGTTTGTCCAGTCTCCCCTCGTTCCTCTTTTCCACTCATTGAGAGCGGACCTTGCACTTAGCGGCAAGCCAATCGACATGAAGTGGGAAAAGGCAACCTTGGTGTGAGTGCAAGGCCGCCAAGGGGTGCACCCGCAAGAAAGAGTCGAGCTTGGGTAAGAGAAAAGCCTTCTTAGACGCACATTGCAAGCCAAGAACCTCAAGAACCCAAGAACTCAATGCATGGTCATCACCCGAAGCGGCATGGATACTTTGCGTGAAGGTGATGAGAGTGGAGTGGGAGAAGAAAAAGTTTCTACACAAGGAGTATTGTTCCCCGATCCTCCCCCATCCCCATCTACGCCACGGATTACACCAAATCCAATGGAGACTTTGGTCAAGTCGATGATGGAGATGATGCTACAACAAGAGACGCAACATGCCGCCATGGATTGTGACCGCAAGAAAGAAGGGCAGCTATAGAGCTTGAGCGTAAGCAAGCACGAGAAGCTCCACGCTTAGCGGCCGAAGAAAGAAAGGCAGCTATGGAGCTTGAGCATGAGAAAACGCGCGAGGCTCAATGCATAGCGGCCGAAGAGAAGCGCGCGGCTATGGAGATAGAGCGAGAGGCGCAGAGAGACCAACGCATGAAGGAGTTGGTCCTATAGGTAATCTCCTCGAAGTCTGAGCCACTCAAGGAGGTTGGCAAGTCCTCAGGTAGCACAGGTAGAGACGAAGATTCCAACAACCCAGTCACTGAGAAGTTAACGTCTAGTAAGTATGATGGTAAGATGGATGCTTCTTTGATTCATTCTTGGTTGCATCAATTTAATGCTTACTTTGCGACTGTCAAGAAAACAAGTAACAGTAAAGTTTTGACTGCTACCATGTACCTAGCCAGTGATGCCATTAATTGGTATCAAGCTTGACAAGAGTCACAAATGGCCGAACATCTTGAGGATGCTGCGGAGGAAGGCGTACCCCTCTCTTTCAACTGGGTCGACTTCCAAGACAAGCTCAAGGCTCGCTTCATGCCACCCCGGTACCTTCATCGGTTAAGAGAAGATTGGTGTGGTCTTAAGCAAAATGGATCCCCTATTATGTCTTTTTCTAACCGTATTTTGCAGATTGGCGTTCAATTGCGTAAGTAGGATGAGGACCGCAAAGAGGCTTTCCTCTTTGGGTTAGACGAGTACATCAAGTTCGATGTGCAAGTTTTCAGTCCTAAGGACTATAATGGCGCCGTCAAAATCGCCTTAGCACAAGAAATGAAGCACAATAAAGGCAAGCCGAAGGAGAACAAGTCGAGTACTTCGCAAGACCAACGAATGGTAAGAACGGTAAGACCATTGGTAAGCATGGCGGTCATTCTTCTTCTCGATCTTCTTCTACACCTAGAGCACACAAGTCTCACAATGATGAAAAAGGACAGGCTAAAACTCGAGACACCTCTAAGTTGACACCTGATGAAAAATCTTGTTACGTGTGCACTTCACTTGCGCCACGTGGACATGCTTCTGTTAGCATCAGTCATAGCCTAGCTTAGGACTAAGCCTGGCACTTTGTGAGCCTCTAGCAAGACGTGCATGTCCAAGCCGGTCATAGTTGCATACCCTCTCTTGCACAGTAGTCATTTCAACATGAGCATTTTCCATAGCATAGAACCCTTTTTTGCCAAAGTACACATTTTTCACTTATTTATTAATAAGTGACTTTTGTTGGAAAAGTAGGTAGGGCAAATTGCTAAGAAACTGTAAAAGAAACCCATTGGACACTCAGTATAGGCAAAAGGTGGTGCACCAAGTGTTGCACCTGGCAGGTGGTCTCTCTCTCAGTAGTACCCCAACAGCATTAGCGTTTTTGGAGCAGATTTCGACCATCAACGTTTTTGTAATAATAGCATCCCTTTAGCCTCGTCACATCCCCAATTTCATTCTCGGCAGTAGATCCTCGCCAGAAAGCCATCCATCACGTGTGTTTTTCAGCCTTGACGCCGTCGTCGTTGGCACCATTGTCATCGTCATCGTCATCGTCATCGCAGGTCCCGGACTTGACGACAACCCATCGTCATCATTGTCAAAGTCCCATCGCCGTCATCGTCGTCGTCGGAACAGTACCCGATCGTAGCAGATTCCCAGTGATCTCAGTTATCAACCCTAGCGTTTTCAGATTTCAGCCCTAGCCTCGCATTGCCGTTGTCGTCATGGCGACATCCTCGTGTCCGTGACGATCGCCGTCGTCATCGACATAATCATCTTCGACATAGACCAACAGTACCCGTGGTCGACATCATCGTCTTTGACATAGACGATCAGTACCCGTCGTCAACATCATCATCGTCAACATAGACTCAACGAGATGATCTCGTCAGTAGTGACTAAGTATTAGATCTTTCATCGCAAGTCTTTTTCATAGCCCCCAAGAGCCAATGGGCAAGCAGAGAGCACTAACAAGATTCTCATTGCGCTCCTTTGGAAAGCGTGTCATTTGCATCCAGTGTGATGGGCTCGGGCAATCCTTGGCACTCTCATGGCATATCGCACTTCTTTCAAAGCGACAACCACTCACACCCCTTTTCAACTAGCCTTCGGATTGGAAGCATTGGGTTCATGTCACTATGTGGCAGGTGGCAGTAGGCAATCACGTAAGGAAGCCTTGAGGAAAAAGCTTGTCCTACTGAAAGACATATTAGTTCTGCACATGAAGAAGAATCCGACCACAGTAGCCATGGCAGTACAAACAAACATGACTTCGAGCGCACCTAGTGAAGAAAGTTACAGGGCTTTTGTACACAATTCCAATTCAAATTCAAGCTCAAAATTAGGCTCCTCCAACACCCAAAAAAAGATCCCAAAGGTAAAAAGAAGAGCAATAATCAATTACTAAGCCATGAGATAAGTAGGCCTACAAAAACCAAGAATCAAGCAAAATTCTCCTTAAATTTTCACTTGCATCCACCCAATCCATCTCTTTGTGAAGTACTCTCCCACGATCAACTGCAGAGACTAGGTTTAACGACGTTGGCTGATGCGGATTTACCGGTTGATGTCCTTGTCTGTAAGGTGCAGTAGAAGTGAATGTAGAACTTTGCTCAAGATGAGTGCTCCGAACTGTGCTCAAGGTTCCTTTTACTTACGGAAGGAAGAGCCTTCCGTTCCTTTACTGAGAGAGTGCAAGTGGTCACAAACAAAGTGGATAAACACTGTGAATGAAGGTGCTGAGACTAAGAGATAGAGAGAGAGAAAAGAGAATACGACACCAGAATGTTGTTAAACCCTCCTCCAAAGGCCCCACTCTCTATGGAGAGAGCGGTCTACTATTGATTGCACAAATCTGGTACAGAGGTGCTGATGCAATGTTCTTGAGGCTATGATTCAATGAGGTCCTAGGTCGGTGACGATGGCGACGACAACGTTGTTCTTTATGGCTGAAAATCGCTGGTTTGACCTTGCTGAAATGCTGATGCAGATCTGTAAAAACACTGATGTAGCTGTGTCAAAAACGTTGCTACTCTTGGCTAATTTTCTCCGTGGATAGCAGGCTGAAAAACGCCAGTATCAGGGCTGAAAACGCTGATTCGTATGCTGCAAAAACACTGGTTTGTATGTTGTAGATGCGTGTGGAAACGCTAGACCAAGGGCTGATCTGTGACGCGAGAATGGCTGCTGCAAACGCTGGGCTTTATCTGATGAAAAACGCTAGGCTTGCAAGAGTTCTTGCTTAAGAAGTTTGCTAGAGATGCCTACTGCAAGTGGTTGCCTACTGCAAGTGGTTGCCTGTGCACTCTTTTCTTCTTCTGCCAGAATACACTAGCACTAGGTTTCTTATATGCAAGCTTGACTGAATTTCCCTACCCACTTTCCCAACCAAAGTCACTTAAAAATAAGAAGTGAAAAATGGCTAAAATAGAGAAAATAGGTTTTTTCTGCACTGTAAAATGCTCCTCATGGAATCTGATGGTAATGCTGATGATCATGTTGTGTGCAACCAAAGGATATGCATCTACTCTAAGAGCCTGGTCACGCACGGTCTACGAACAGACTCACAAAAGTGCCAGAACACTTCCTAAGCTAGGCTAACTGAACCCTTGTCATGAAGTAGCTTGTCCACATGCACATAGGGTTAGATGTGCATGTGACATTCCCACCTTTTTAAAGTGAGGTACTGGTACCGATCTGCATGGCTTCCTTTTAGGCTGCCAACATCTCTGGATAGTCTTTGAAAAACTCTTCATCAACCCACACTGCTTCGTGGGTTTCTCGATCCTTGAACTTCAAAAAGCATTGTCTCACTTGCTTCTTTGAACCACGGCAAAACCGATGCAACAACACTTGCTCGGGCTCCATGACTTCAGCTTCATCAATGATCTCCGGATCTTCTTCTTTGGAAATGTCCTTCGGAGGTGTTCCCTGAAACACTTTCAACCAAGACACATAGAAAATGTTGTGCATTGACCATGAGTTAGGCAATTGCAATTTCGTTGAAACCTCGTTTATCTTTTTAATGACAGGAAATGGACCATACATTCAAAAAGACAACTTAGGACACTTCTTTCCAACTTGCTTAAGACATTGCTTCATGATTCTTAAATACACTCAATCCCCTTCCTTGATCGAAACATCCTGATGATGCTTATTAGCCTGCCGTGAATAAGATTCGTGAGCCTTGCTTAGCCGAAGCTTTACACTCTCAGAAATCTCATCCAACGATTTACTTTCAACATTGACATCGGGCATTTGACTGACCGAGCGAGTGGTTGTTTGCTAAATCTGTCAATAAAAGTCCAAATACCATCGTGACCACTCTGTGTTCTCGGGAGATCAAAAATGAAATCCATTGCAATACTTTCCCAGGGGCGGGCGGGTATGGGTAAAGGCTGTAACAATCCCTGTGCTTCATGCCTATCAAACTTGGCCTTCTGGCATACCAAGCAACTGCGCACAAACTCTTCCACATCTTTCTTGAGTCTTGGCCAAAAGAAGTATCTCTCTACCCCTTTCATGATGGTAGCAATGCCGCGGTGACTTGTAAAAGGTGGACAGTGGCATTCAGTCATAACCTTTTCCCTCAACGGCTGTGTAATGCACAACATGGTTTTTCTCATCAAGTAGCCTTTCCGAATGGAGTATCTTGCTACTGTCTCCCCATCCCGTATCCGTGTGAAAATATCTGCAAAATCTATATCTGTGGCATACTGATCGACCATATCCTCGAAGCTCCTATGATGTATCGCGGAAATAGCCAGAACCAATGGCTTCCGAGACAAAGCATCTACCACCACATTCTTCTGTCCCTACACGTGGACAATCTGGAAGTGAAACTGTGACAAGATGTTCGCCCACTGCATCTGCTTTTCCAAAAGCTGCTTCTGTGACAAGAAGTAGCGCAAACTCTGATGGTCTGTAGAGACAGTAAAATCCGCTCCGAGTAGGTAATGCCGCCACTGAGTAAGAGCATGGATAACCACCAAAAGCTCTTTCTCATAAATCTGTGTTGTCATCTCCGGCCTAGAGAACAATCCGCTCTCATAAGCTATGACATGGCCTTCTCGCATCAAGACCGCACCCAGACTACGAGCACAAGCATCACAATATACTTCAAATGACTATTGCAAGTCCGGCAAAGTCAAAACTAGTCCCGTAGTCAATTTCTTTTTCAATGTCTGAAAGGCAGTCACCTCTGTGGGTCCCCACGAGAAAGGGACTCCTTTCTGTCTCAAGATATGCAAAGGGGAAGCAACCTCTGCAAACTTTCGAATGAACCGCCTATAGTACGAACACAGTCCCGAGAAGCTTCTAACTTCATGGATATTCTTCAAATCGGGTCAATCACGTATAGTCTCTATCTTGGCCGGATCCATTTGCACTTCTGTCTGCTGAGACAATGTGTCCCAAAAAGTGTATCTCTGGTAGGAAAAAATCACTTTTCTTTGCATTAATCACTGACTTGTGATCTCGTAATGCCTGAAAGACTTAAAGCAGATGATCTCTATGTTCTGCATCATTCTTGGAGAAAACAATGATGTCGTCAAAGAAAGTGCCAACAAATAGCATGTGCTCTCGAAAAATCATGTCCATCATACGATTAAATGTCGCACGAGCATTGGTTAAGCCAAAAGGCATCACCAAAAACTCAAATAACCCAAAAGTCGTCCGAAAAGCTGTCTTGTAGACGTCTCTCAGCGCGATTCTGATATGATGATATCCACTCTTCATATCAATCCTGCTAAAGCACGAGGATCCCTGTGATCTGTGGAGTATATCATCGATCCTAGGAATCGGAAATCTGTTCTTGATGGTGATTTTGTTGAGAGCTCTGTAATCGATGCACATTCTAATTTCTCCAAGATCCGTCTTTCTTCAAAACCAACAACACTAGAGAGAAATACGGTGAACTACTAGGCTGGACAAGACACTTTTCCAAGAGGTCTTTCACTTGGTTCATAATCTCTTCATTTTGTGCTCGATTCACACGGTAAGGTGGCCGGTTCGGTGGTGTACTTCCAGGTATCAGATCAATGGTATGATCTTCAGGACGAGCAGGTGGTAACTCGCCTGGCAGGCCCTGTGAGAAGCAATCGGTATGAGAGTGTAGAAAATCTTGGCGTGCTTTATCAAGTTTAGACATATTTGTTCTATCCTCATCACTCAACTCTTTCATAAAGATCGAGTAAACAAACAGACTGGATTTCATTAATTTAGAAATGGCCGAAGCCGATACAATAGGGACAGACTCGCCCTTCAGTTTAATATCAAGTACAATGGTTCTACCCTACTCTGTAGTCAATGTCGCTTTCCTCGCCCGACAATCGACCACGACGTTATTCTTGTGGTACCAAGGAATCCCTAAGAGAACATCACAACCTTCCAAAGGCATTATGAAGAAGTCCTCATGCCCCAAATACCCCTTGCAGGTTTAGGGTTTTCGCCCTAAACGGTCCCTACTACCCCGAGGAGATTCGTGGACGCGAGGGGACCGCTATAGAGGTGATCTGGCGCATTTTCGAGGCCGAAAACAGAGAATTCAGCGTGTTGCAGATTCTCGTCAGGTTTTGCAAAGTGATCGTATGCATCGAGAAAGTCATCTAGTGCGTGGGGATACTGACAGTAAAGCATCCTAGTACAGTTATGCTGCCGACATCGGGCCAGAACGGATGGAATTGAGCCCGAATTATGCGGGACAGCTTGTAGGAAATCACAAGTTTTATTCCCTCTGCTCAAGAATAAAGAAATACCGAAAGGGGCAGTAACCTTTGGGGCCTACAGGTGTCACTGTCTGCCTGGAAGCATTCTAGCTTCCTGGCCGTGCTTTTGTTTTGAAGTGTAATTTCAGTCTCAGTTACAGGTTCCTTTTAAGTCATTGCTTTGAGTCGTAAAGTCAAGTGTTAAAGATCGGGTGAAAGCTCACGTCTACCGCCCTACGGGCCGGTTTTACCGAGGCTGAAAATTCCTGAAACCACTTCCAACACAAAACAACACAAAACCATGAACATACCCATTCCATGTAAAGTGACTGGAAAAAAAAACTATTCTTTCAAAAAAATTGTGCATGCAATGCGCATGCAATGCAGATGAACAAAGTGACAGAGTGCCAAACCGTTCATCAAACACACGCAAACAATGGGGTCGAATCTTGACTTTCTGATCTAAATCAATCAACTGTGGCAAATCATAATGGAAATGCGAGACATGGAATGTGAATTCCTTTAATGCAAAAATGTCATCTTTTCATGAGAAATCCGCATACATCCGTGTTCATTCATGAGTGAATTGTGCTCATCGTACAATATGTCATGCCTATGAAAAGGGATCACATAAGGACGGTGACTAAAATACAGGAAAGCATCACGAACGAAACACTCGAACAATGCGTACTGACTAATCATTCGTACACATAATACTTCCTGTGGGGATTCTTTGGACCTCGACTCGAGAGCCAAGATCGGTTCTTCGTGATTGATCGAATCTGCAATGAGGTTAGCTTCACTAGCAAAAGTATCAACTAAACCATCATCCTTGTGAACAGTCACATCATTATCCTGCAAATCATCATGCTTGTGAGTAATCTCACATCTTGATCATGCAAATCATCATGCGCGTGAATATTCAAATCTTGATCATGCAAATCATCAAGCTTATCATCATGCTTGCCATTATCATTCAAATCATCATGCAAATCTTCATGTGTGTCATGCTTTAGAGAAGGAGAGACTGAGAGAGTCTCCTCCGGATTCTGTTCAAATTGCGTCTGCACAATTGAAAAAAGTCGCAAGAACTCTTTCATGTGTTGGTCGCTCTTCTCTTTTCTTGCTTTGTTCTTGCGATCAAATTCTACTTCTCTTGCTTTGTCTTCCAAGCGTGCTTGCTCGTACTTACGCTCGATGGCTGCCAATCTTTCTTCGCAGTCACGTGCTATGGCTGCCATTCATTCTGCGTATTTACGTTCTATGGTTGCCATTCTTTCGTTGCTTTCTAGCTTACTGTCCATCATCATCTTGTCAAAAATCTCCATAGGAGTTAGTGCAATCCTTGGCGTAGATGGGGAAGGGGGAGAGTCGGAAAAACTCCTGGTGGGAAAAACTCTTCTTCGCCACTCCCATGCTCACTACCTTCATACAAAGTATCCATTACACTTCAGGTGATGACCATCCACTAAAGTCTTGGGTTCTTAAGTTCACGAGGAACTTGGGTTCTTGTGGGTCTTGGTTCTTGACTTCTTAAGGGTCTTGGTTTCTTCTTTCGCTTGAAATCTGTGTTAGAGAAGGATCTTCTCTTCTCTCCAGCTCTTCTCTTTCCTGCAGAGGTGCACCCCTTGGCGGCCTTGCGCTCATACCAAGGTTGCTTTTTCCCACCTCACGTCGATTGGCCG
This sequence comes from Adiantum capillus-veneris, assembly GCF_014529385.1. NCBI lineage: Eukaryota > Viridiplantae > Streptophyta > Polypodiopsida > Polypodiales > Pteridaceae > Adiantum > Adiantum capillus-veneris. Next base: position 6,782,337 of record NC_140957.1, read on the forward strand.
GCCGCTAAGTGCACGGTCCGCTCTCGATGAGTGAAAAGAGACACAAGGGGGGGCTGGACAAGCCCTTCTTTCTTGGGTTTCCTTTCACTCTTCAAAACACGATTAGGAATCGACACGCCCAAGAGGACTTGGGTTACGTGCGACCGCAACAAGCAAAAAAAAATTATGTGGTTCTTGTGGTTCTTTCTTTGAGTGATACAGAACACTGCCAAAGCTCTGATACCAATGTAAGGTGCAACGGAAGTGAATGTTGCTCAAGATAAGTGCTCCGAACTGTGCTCAAGGTTCCTTTTACGTACGGAAGAGAGAGCCTTCCGTTCCTCTAGTGAGAGAGTGCAATGGACACAAACAAAGTGGATGAACATTGTGAATGAAGGTGCATGAGACTGAGAGATAGAGAGAGAAGAATACGACACGAGAAAAGTTGTCAAGCCCTCCTCCAAAGGCCCCACTCTCTATGGCAAGAGAGGTCTACTATTGATTGCACAAATCTCTACAATGCTTTGGACTTGCCAACGATGAGGATGACGAGGAGACGCGCTGAAATCTCAAAATGCTAATGGTTGAAATCTGCAAATCTTTATCTGCTGAATTCTGACTCTATGTCGATGACGACGATGCGATGATGACGCGCTGAAAACACACATGCTGAAATCTGTGTTTTTCGGGCTGAAACTGCAAATTATGTGGGATCTGACCGTGCAGTGAGGATTGCGGGAAGTGAGATATGCGAGGTTCCGGACTACTACTGCAATGTTTGACTGCTGAAAACTGAAAACGCTGGTGCTTCTTGGGATTCCGTCACGGTGAATCTGCAAAACGCTGAAGTGTTATGCCGATGCAAAAACGCTAGGGCTGAAAATCGTCTGTTGTGGTGGGAATCTGCTAACGCTAAGGAACCTGCTGTGCTGCTGTAGGAATCTGCTAACGCTAGGGATGATCTATTGCATCTTGTTGTCGCCAGGCTGATCTGCTGTGCAAAAACGCCAGGCTTCTGTCTTGCTGAAAAACGCTAGCTCTGCATCTGCAAAAACACTAGGTCTTCTGTCTTGGGGGTCTTGTTGAGAAGTTTCCTGATGAACACTGGGTTGAAGCTGCCTCTTCTGCCAGAAAGTGCTAGCGCTAGGTTTGTATATATACAAACTTAGCAAAATTGCCCTACCTAGTTTCCAACAAAAGTCACTTAAAAATAATAAGTGAAAAATGTCAAAAATAGTAAAAATAGGTCTATGCACTATAAAAATGCTATTGATGGGTTCTGATGGAAATCTGATGATCATGCTATGTGCAACCAGAGGATATGCATCTACTCTAAGCGTTTGGACATGCACAGTCTGCGAACAGACTCACAAAAGTGTCAGCTCACTTCCTATTCTAGACTGACTTGACTGAATTGAATTCTTGTCATGTTGTAGCTTGTCCACCGACACATAGGGTTGGATGTGTCACGTTACATCCCCGATCATCAACATCCATGTCAACCCTGTAGACATGGATGAGGATACGCAAGGTAGAATTCAAAAACAAAGAGAAAATCTCTTGGAAGTGTTGTAAATCGATCACTAAAGAAGACAAAAAAAGCAAGGCCAAAGTGGTGAAAGACACGACAAAGTAACTTCTTCCTTTGCCATTCTCAGAGAGCCAGACTAGAGTGATGAAGATTCCACGATCTTCTGCTCCTAGTTCTACAGTGTCAGTGGTCAGCTTTGCCATTCCTGAACCACTTCTTCATGTTACATATGTGGCTTCTCCCTCACATGTTCCCCTAACTACTCTTCACTCCTGCCAAAGTGACTATTTCTACACGCACCACCTGCACTTACATCGTCGTCTCTCCCTATCTCTGGATCACCCACTGTGCATGTTACTAGCTCACTTGCAACCCCCCTTGAGAGCCCTACACCCCCAGGCGCTACTACTGGATCTTCAATTGTGGCAGACTCTAATTCGCTCTTCCGGCTATCTGAGGAGATCCTGCAAGAGTCAAAAAATGGTATCACTACCATAGGAGTAAAGCGGTTGGCTGCCACTCATCAATGCCACGCAGCCACATATGTGGCCATGGAAGGATGTCTGCGTGTCGAAGAGAGCACGATCGCGGACAAAGATGATACCATTTTTGTGTTGCGCCAAGCCTTGAGAGCGAAATCCCAAATCATTGACGACCTCAAAGCTCAATTTCAAGGATTTCCGGAGATGCTACTACACGGAGATATGGAGGCTCAGTAGAACAACACCAGAGATTACCAGACTCCCACTACTAACAGTCCACCCCATATGCCACCGATGCAGCCGACACAGAGAATTCCTTGTTAGGGATTTGCTAGCGCACATCGCTACGGCTACGTTAGTTGACAGCTTCAGTACCATCCAGAACAGGTGCTTCCATCTACAACTCAGCAAGTGGCTGCCACTTTCACAAAGGGAAAGTTTGTCGAGAGCATGGTGTAGTCCTCTACAATCGATCTTATGGCTCCACCTCCAGAGACTCTCTGCGGGTGCTGCAGTGGCGACAGTAGTGACGACACTCTTTCTGAGTTGACACGATCGGAAGAGCAGAGCTCAGCACCCACACTTCTTTTTTCAGCCTACTTAGTACATGCAATTCCCTTTCACAGTTTTCAGTGTTTTCTCTCAACAAGACAGTGAGACTGGCCTTATGGTGGGCACTTGCAACAGGGTTATTGTGTCATTTGCACAAGACAGGCAATAAGTTCCAACTGGTTGTGTCTTTTGAGTTGTTGGTTCCATTGTTGTGTTGCGTTTTCTTTTTGTTGGAGTGAGGTTTCACGCATATTGCACTGAGAAGCATCCATAGTAGAGAGCACTATACACTTTTCCTACTACATCAAGCAATGTACACTTCTATTGCATTGAATCCGTGTGTACATGAGAAGTGCAAGCTCCGGGATCACCCCCCTTTTGAGCATGTGTCAGAACCTTTGACCTTTGCTCTACTGAAGTGATCTGAGTTGGGGAATACATGGGTTGTAAACTAAAGGCTTCAAGGTAAAGTTGCAATACATTTGGGGACTCTATCAATTCACTTTCTTCCATCCACTTTGCATCCATAGGTGGATAGTTCTTGAACTTCATCAAATACTGTCTTGCAACTTTTCCCTTAACTTTTCTTTCTTAATGTGCCTCAAATATCAAGATCTCATCAGTTCCTCAACCTCAGGATGATCTTCATCGGGCATATCTTTTGGCACATCACCCACAAAAGGTCTTAGAAGTCTCACATGAAACGCGTTATAAATCTTCCAATTGCCTGGCAACTTCAGCGTGTATGCAACATCCTTGATCTTAGAGAACCTACTCCGTCCAGAGAGGATGGTGTGGCAAACGAGTCAAAGGTTGTATATTTCTTGTGATACTTGGGCACATGACATGTGTATGTTGGCTTTTGGCATTCTGAGCCGAACTTTCAAGTAGGATGGCTCAACTTTGTCCTAGAGGTAGCGCAGCCGATTTACAACTTTTCATTGTTAGGTTTCCCGTTAGGTTTCCAAGAACAAGCCTCATAAGGCATGCAGTTAAGAGTCAGTTATTTGTAGAAGTGTGCAAAGCAAGTTTGGTTATATACCTTGTACGGTTTACAAAGAGATGAATACAATAGCGTGTGACTTTGCTGCTTAGTATCAAGTTGCTCCTCTCTCTCTCTCTCTCTCTCTCTCTCTCTCTCATTCTCGTCTGCTGCACGCCCCGAAGGCCATGGCGATCCTCAGACACCACCCCCTGTAGCTGCTGCACCCCATCACTTGGTATCAGAGCCATAGGGTTCAACCTCGAGGGCTTGTACTCGAAGAGCTTCACGAGAACCGTTGCTTGCAGAGGACAGATTGCCTTTGACGACCTGCGTGGTTTCAACCATAATCGCCATCAACACAGTCGCCTTGGCCTAAGCTACAAGTTTCAACCCTACAGGGTCTCCCGATTTGGCTTTTACTCGCTGCTTAGCCATCGATAGCACCGCCTGTAGAGCTGGCCACCTCCAACCTCCATCATTCGGTTTTTTTTTCTTTCACAATCCATTGAACTTTGACCCCTTTTCATTTTTGGTTCCTTGGCCTCGAGTTAGAGGGTCTTTACACCCCCAACGGTCAACATTGTGAAGCTGGTTCACAACGGTGTTTATGCATCACCGAGGCATAGATAGCAAAGAGATTTTGTACGCGTCTCAGACACTACAAGCCTACGACTTCAAGCTTGACGACGACGGTGGTGATTAAGATCATATCTGGCTATCAAAAGCTCAACGACAAGGACAAGGAAATTAAGTTTTTTAACCATGAATAAAAATTCGGAGTTGAAGATTCATAAATGGCATAAAAGATTGACAAGTTTGACAGAGGTGGCCAATTTACATCATCAGTCAGAGAGTTTTTCTCTATCAAGCCTCCAGAAGCTTTTGACATTTCAAAGGATTTACAATTTGGATCTTCTCGAGTGCAACCATTAATTTTCTTTGCATGATGAGTGTTCTAGATTTCTCATGTTTTGTTATGTTTGTCAACATAATCATATACTTTCTGTCAAAAGCCTTCTTTTAGCTTATCAGTTGTCAAGTATTGCCATGCTCCAAAATTTTGTACGGGTTATAGACACTGCCACACATAAGTGGTAAGACCTTCCAAAACAAATTATATTTGTTCTCATCCTATTTTTCTCATTTCTCATGAGGTTATTGGATGCAACTTAAACAAAGGTTTGACAGTGAGCCAAAAACTCCATCTGTTGGTAGCTAATTTTTTATCTACACCCTATTTGTTCAAGGGGGAGTTACTGACCTAGCACCAAGTGAAAGGAATACCAAAACCCTTGTTGTGAGAGAACCTCAAACTCACGGTTGACGAGTACACCAAAAACTCGAGATATCATGGAAAGTGATGTATCTAGTTCAGGCTTGAGGGGGGGATTGTTAGGTTTCCAGTTAGGTTTCCAAGCCCGTGGGAACAAGCCTCATAAGGCATGCAATGAAGAGTCAATTACTTGTAAAAGTGTGCATGGCAAGTTTGGTTATATACCTTGTAAGGTTTACAAAGAGATGAGTACAATAGCGTGTGATTTTCCTGCTTCGTATCGAGTTTCTCCTCTCTCTCTCTCTCTCTCTCTCTCTCTCTCTCTCTCTCTCTCTCTCTCTCTCTCTCTCTCTCTCTCTCTCTCTCGCGTTCGTTCTCATCTGTTGCACGCCCTCAAGGCCATGGCGACCCTCAGACGCTACCCCCCATAGCTGCTGCACCCCATCATTCATATAACCTACAGCTATTGATGACATGCCCAAATGGCATGCAATGAGCTCCTAAACGGCTAATGAACACTTCTCGAGCCTAGCATACTTTGATCGTAGTACTTGCAATTCCTTCATCACTTTTGGAGTTTGATCTTGTTGTGTATCCAGGATTGAGAGGGGGTGTTTTGGAGGTCATCTTCTTTGATCCCCATCTAGATTGTGAGTAAGGACTTCTGCCCTGTTAGGTTTCTCTAGATTCTAGGCATGTGGGCGGATGTTCTAGATTCGGTATGGCTGAGTACCTGCGGCCCTTTTGGTGGGCGCACTATTTTTTTCCCAATTTTCCATTTATTCCCAGAATTTGGATCGTGGGTTTCTAATGGATGTGGGTCGGGCACTTTTGCTGCTCCCCTATATAGCTCCCCTATATAGCTCCCCATTCTAGCATTGTAGTGTGCAGGCCTTGTATTCTCTTTCTCTTATTAGCAAAGTTTGTTGCCCCGCATGGCTTGTCCTCTCTCTCTCTCTCTCTCTCTCTCTCTCTCTCTCTTTCTTTTGGGGGATGTTAAAACTCTCCTCTTCTTCTTCTTCTTCTTCTTTCCCCCCCCCCCCCCCCCCCCCCCAAAAAAAAAACCAAAAACCACACCTTCCGCGTCACTCAGACAAACAATTTAAGTCTATGAGGATTGACAAGGAAGATAGAATTTTCCAGGAAAGGCTCACATTAATTGATACTAAAGAAATGACAGTTCTAGTCATGGGAACCCCACTATTATGGGAAGGCTAATAGATGAGGATAAGGTTGATTCAACTAAATAGTGACTTCAATTTGGTCTAGCGGCCAATGTTACAAGAAAATTTCGTCGTTTGATTGTTTGAACGTGTTTCATTTCGTTTCCTTTCGAATATATGGAGAAGAAACGAATAAGGTTTTGAGAAGTTGTAGAATACATAATGCCTAGAGCTGAACATTTTGATCGTAGTTACATGCATGCTAATAAAAGTAGCTTCAAAGGCAATCCAAATAGGTGACATTGCTGCGGATGTGCAATGAATGAAGCTTTAACATCCCACGAGTCCTTAGCTTTAAATATGTGTGTGAGATATGATAGAAAGTTTACCCTAGCTTTAAGAGCAAGAGGAGTTCTCACATATGGAGAGGGAAGGAAACATGATGTCACTTTTGTTTTCCAAAGAAACTAGTTGAGATTATGACATCGTAAATCTAGACCCAAAATAAAACCTTTCGGATTTGGTTGTCACCCTGTTTTGCTCTTATTTAGAAGCATTTCAGGTGTTTTGAGTTTACGACAAAATGGGTTTTCATGTGACACTGACACTGCAACTATAGCATGGTTGGTAAATATCTAATAAGGGAGATTAAGAATGTCGGATAAATCCCATGCTAATGGCCCCAATATCTGTGTGTGTGTGTGTGTGTGTTGCCTCCTGCCCAGCCCCGTCCCCCTTGCCCTCTCCCTCCAGCCCCCCCCCCCCCCCCCCCCCCCCCCCCCCCCCCCCCCCCCCCCCCCCTCGCCCCGGCCAGGTACAATAGAATACATTTTTTCAGCTCCAATAGGTAGAAATCACTAGTTGTCAGAAAAATTGTAGAAAATTCAAATTCAGCTTTTTCTCATAAATTGCAAAATTTTGCAGGAATTGCAGAAAGCGGGCATTTGTTGTAATTTGCAAAAATTGCAGAAAATGTATACCATGTATGCTTAATGTGGGAGAACATGTATGCATAATGTGGAAGCACTTGTGCGTGTAGTGTCGTCTCCTTCCGTCGCAAAATTCCTCTCGTTTTTGGCAGCGACCAAACATGAGGAAGCAGAATGATAAGCCCGTCCCCTTATAAGATGCAGTTCAAAAGTGCAAAGGAGAAATGACAGAAACCATTAACAAGATCAACCGCAACCTATTACAGACAATAAAAATGCTCGAAGATCGTTTTTGGCCCAAGAAATCAAGACCATTGCAATGGGAGATCGTGTGACGGCCCAAGACGAAGAGATTGCATCACTTAAGAAGGATCTCGCTGAGGCACGATCACAAAACACGCTTGACGAGGGAGAATTTCAATCCTCTGTAATAGAAGAACTTAACACAATCAAAGAGCAAGTGTGAGCCATCAAAGAGGGGCAAGAGTAGCATAAAGAAATGACGACCTCTTGGGTGGACATTATTACAAACACTCAACAGAAAGCAGATGAGGCTGAGAAATGGATTGAGGTTGCCAAGAAAGGGAAAAGCAAGGAAACAATGTCCACACCCACCATTATCAACTTGACACTAGAGAGGAGCAAAGAAGGCATGTACACTCTCTACATGTGAGAATTTGCGGCCTGAAAGACAAAGATAATGTAGACGAAGAGGTAAAAAAACTCATGGCTTTTATGGGCGTTCATGAGCTGATGCACTCAAAAGCTTGGAGAGTGGGCAACAAGAAAAATAGGAGCAAGGGGGAAACCTCAAAAGAAAGGGCCTCATCCTTCATTTTCCCTCTTTGGAAGCGAAGAAGAGACCAACTCTTAAGAAGATAGGTATCTTTCTCGGGGATGACCTTACGCTCTCACAGGTCGCCCATATGCAGGAGGTAATGCCAGAGATTAGAGCGGCAAGGAAAAAAGGTAAGATTACTTTTTACCGAGATGGAAGAGTGGTGGAGCGACGCTCCACATGACGATGTAAGGCCTATGGGACCACACTTAAAGTTGCTACCTGGAATTGTAATGGATCTATGTGCCTTGACGTGGGTGCTTTTGAGGAGATTTTTACTGGGAGAGACATCATCTTCTACTTTGAGACACATCAGGGGCACATAGATACTTCAGAGGAGATGCTGAGAGAGCTGGATGTTGCAGAGATGGGCCTATCTAGACTATCACAGGATGGGGAACATACTGAGTATGGATGGCACTTGATAAACATGGGGACTGCACATGGATTGGCCATCTTGAATGGCCTACAAAGATTTCCTGCTTACGGGAGGTTTCACATGCTTTCCACAACAGACAAGGAGCCAGCACAGTGGATTATGTAATGAAACAACCGAGCCTCATCTCTAGTATCCAGGATTTTATAATTGGGCCCAAATCTGTTGGGGTGGCAGTGGATCATGCTCTTGTGTCATTGACCATCTCTTTCCATTTCATTATAGCACACAGGCCCTGGGTAGCAGCCCCTACTCACTACACCTTCACGCAGGAGATGGATTATGTATACATAGAAGGGATCTACAGACGCCTATGCACTAAGGAGCCAGGGTGACCTCTGTGGGAGCTTACTACTATATTGACACAGACATTACATGATGTAGTAACAGAGGCATACCTACACACCCAGCCTGAGCAGAGATGCTCTGAGCAGAGACGCCGTTCTAGGAGCATGCCTCAAAACAGCTGGTATGATGAGGAATGCCACCATACTAGAGCTAGACTTCAAAGGTAGGTGCTTTTGGTGGACATTACTCACAGACAGTTACACAGGTTGACTTCCGACGCCTAGTGTGGTGGAGAAGAGGGCATTTTTGGCTCACAACTAGGGCAGGATCTATACCAGCTATTCTTGAGTCGGGACTTGCGTGAGGCATGGCAGCTCTTTCATGAGCACACCCCCCCCCCCCCCCCCCCCCCCCGCCATTACCTCTATAGAGACCTGGGGTCAGTACGCATCATCTTTGTATACTGTTCCGGGACAGCCGCCAAGGAACTTATGATCATGGTGGCTTAGTGGTGGCTGAGCATTTCATGCATGCCAAAGATCTACTAGCAGAGCTTCTAGTAGTGATGTTTAACCGTGCCATGTGTGAGGGCTTGCCTAATACTTGGAGCCTATCTACGATTCTACCTATCTTCAAGTCAGGAGACCCTCTAGAGCCTGGGAATTATCGCACTATCATGATTGGACACACATTGCCACCGTTGTACGCATCCATTCTTGAGCAGCAGCTGAGTAAATGGGCAGAGAGGGAGGGAATGCATGCAGCTAGGCATGCAGGGTTCAGGAGAGGTTTCTCTACTCTTGACCGTATCTTGACACTCAACGCCATCATTGAGGAGGGCAGATCGCATGGAAGACGGATCTATTGTAGCTTTGTGGACTTCTGCAAAGCATTTGACATAGTACCCAAAGCTAGATTGATGTGCAGATTACAGGAGATGGGAGTACTCATAGTGCTCATTTGGGGGATTATGGCATTGTACAGATCAGTAGTAGGGCATGTACGCACCTCAGAGGGTCTATCTACACCGGTTCACTCCACTATTGGGACGAAGCAAGGCTGCCCACTCTCTCCTACTCTATTTGGTATGTATGTGGATGAGGTTTATGACTACATTGAGAGAGATCGTGATAGAGGTGCACCACTGGCATGGACATAAATTTCACTATTGTTATATGTTGATGATATTGTGTTGATCTCCGACTCTCCGGAGGGGATGCAAAGTCACTTGGATGCTTTGCATAGGTTTACCCATGAAAGCGGTTTTTCTGTCAGCCTTGGTAAAACCAAGGTCATGGTATATCATACCAACCCACAGTGGATCAGGAAGTCAGCACCCGCATTCACATACGGCCAGGAGATAGCGGAGTATATAGATGCTTACACTTACCTTCGAGTGGTTTTTAGTGGACAAGCATTTTCATTAAGGAGAGCAGCAGAGACTAGATTGACCAGAGCCCATGTGGCATTGGGTAGATTGGAGAGGATGTGTTCACAGGTTCAGTTTCAAGAGCCTCGGATGAAGCTTTGGCTCTTTGACAATCTGGTGGCTTTTGCATTGCTCTATGGAGCTGAGAAATGGGGACCTTCATTGGATCATCAAGGGAGGACAAGTCGTACTAATGGATGGGGGGACATGGAGAAGCCTCTAGTCTCTATGAAATCGCGTCTCATTAGAACCAAGGCTTCAGTACCAGAGCCATTATCCAAGAAGAGCTAGCTTCCCCCCACTAGTGGTTGAAGCATTCCCTAGATGTCTCCTTCATACACCACATGTGGTTCCGAGAGACTGATACTCCCGCCTTGCACTTGAGTCCTCTCGACAGTTAGCCATGAAGGGAGATACATCATGTTGGTATGGGAAGATGACATCATGGTTTTAGGAGCATGGGTTTAGCAAAGAAAAATTCCTCCCCTTCCAATACTCACTGGAGCACCCTCTTTGACTCTTACATAGTTCGAGATCACCAGGCTCATTTTCCAGGACCTGACTCAGCTACACACCAAGAGAACATTGATACAGCCAGCACAGGAGCTGGGCATGAAGATGGCTCTCTATAGAGAGCATCTTCTCCAACTTACGGAGGACGGTTTTGTGACGAGGCCCAGATACATGGACACCCACTTCTCTCATGGGATACGATGTGCTATTGGCAAGATACGCACATCTTCACACACCCTGATGATCGAGACTAGGAGATACAACGGAGTACCAGCAGAGGCCACGACATGCCCCCTATGTGACATGGAGCCTGAGACAGAGTAGCACTACATATGCCACTGCCCCGTCTACTACGAGATACAAGGCCGCTTCCACTGCTTGTTCAAAGAGGGCTTTGGACCACTCTCCAAAGTCAAGAGGTACAAGGATCAGAGATGCCTGGGTTTGTTTCTGCTCGATTTATGCAGACATAGAGAGAGCCTGATGAGAGGAGAGGCTAGCCAGACTCAGAGACACATCACAGACTTCTTCAAAGCAGACATTGGACACTTGGACGAGCTACCACAGCATAGCTTGTCACCTCACACCAGAGGCACACTCATCGACCGAGCGACTCAGCTAGGGAGATCCAGATGCCCACGACTGCAGAGGACTACACGACATCGATGGAGGCTACATCAGAGAATTCAGATCACTTAGGCCAGACATGCACGACACCCGGTCAGCAGGCTACTGACCATGGAGGAGATTGATGAGATCCACCAATGACCGATGTTAGATCTCTTGTGATTTAGATATCCTAGCTAGCTGCTTAGTTCACACCTACCAATTTAGGATTCCGTAGTATTTTTATTTTTTCATTTTGTTACCCTGACTTTGTATCAGATCCACCACATTGTAACGTTCTGGTCTCATAGGTTACTTTGGCCTTTTGAAGACGTTAATATAACATTTCATTCTCTCTCTCTCTCTCTCTCTCTCTCTCTCTCTCCTCTCTCTCTCTCTCTCTCTCTCTCTCTCTTTCTCTCAAAGCACCTCCTCCCTGTGAACGAACCCTTTAACAAATTTTCCCTCGTTGTCTCTCTCTCTATCTCTCCATCCCTCTCGTTATAAAAATCTCTCCCCCCCCCCTCCCCCCCCCCCCCCCCCCCCTCTCTCTCTCTCTATATATATATCACATTATCTTTGTATAACCCCAATCTCTCTCTCTCTCTCTCTCTCTCTCTCTCTCTCTCTCACAGGCATGGGGAGAGGGAGAGAGAAGAAGGAGTTTAAACAATCATTTTAGTGAGAGATTTAGAGAGAAAGAGAGAGAGGGAAATATAGACACACTAAGCACCTACCAACAAAATGAATAATAAAGGATTTGTAAATAGTTCATGAAATCTTTCAGTTCTAGTCCCAAAAAAATCTCTCATGCAAAACTAACATATACAAATGTCAAAGGCCATAGATAGCAAGTATACATGGTTGCCATAATATCATTGCAGCATCAACGACATAAAGTGCTCCCATCTCGACGTGGTCTATTATTCTTTCAATATCCATCCGTTAACATGTACACAAACCAGCAAAACTAAAACTAATTTTAGTCATCAAACAATAATTTCACTACAACATGTGTGAAACAATCTATCTAGTGTAAAGAAGTGTACTCAATAGTATGTAAATGCATAACATGGTTCTGTTGCAAAACTACAAGCAACCAATTAAAACCAAATGATTTTCTTACTCCCAATGCAAAGCTTTTGTTAGACAAAACCACGATATGCATGTAGCTCTTCTAGATATGGGAGTTAGTTGTTGAGGAGGACATTGTCGCTAGTCGATTCCTCGTGATAATTGCTCACGATGAATAGCGTATGAGAGGGATTTTTGAGAGCCTTTTGAGGGTTAAAATCTACAAGAATGGTGTCAAGAGGATTTATGATGTGTGAATCAGGGGAGAGCTAAAGTGCTTTACAAACAAGACATTGAATGATGATCGCCTCCTCTCAATTTTCTTACCTTTCACACGGACCTTGGTTTAAGCTAAATTTGAAGAAAGCTTCACCATACCAAACATTATGATAACTACTTTTAAGAAAATCAAACATTTCATTCAAGTTGTGCTCTTGCATGGAGCTCCATACACCAACTTCAAATAGTTGGAACACCACCCGGAGAAAAACCAGGACTCTATGTCGAAGCGGAACAACCATTCTACCTACATTATATGCATGTTTGCTTTGAGGGAATGGGCACTTTCCTTGTGCCAACATTTTAAAACGATGCCATTCACATTGAACACAAGTAGTTTTCAATGGCTATTGCATGAAGCAATGATGCATGTTCCTTCATGACAATCATTTCAAAAGAGAGATACTTGTCTTTCACACACATAGCACATCAGTGTCACGGTTACACTATGATAATGTCTATAGTGCCACTACATGCAAACTACCCAATAGTGAGTATGGTTGATAGCTCATCTTAGAGCCATGAAAAGAATTGGTCACACGACAACGGTTCTCACAACAACAACAAGGCAGAGTAGAAGCCGATAACGAACTAGTGGTTGTGGATGGTGCTATCGTCGCTTGAGGTGGCATTGTTGGAAGCTACAGGTGTGTAGGGCAGTGAGAGCTGCTTTTGCAGGAGTTCTCTCAATAAAGGTAAGCTCTCTTTAAAATTTAAAAAAAAACCAAAAAAGTGGTTACAATCATGGTTATGTACACTGTTAAGTTTAAAATTGTAAGTATGGTTATTTGTATTGCTAGTCTTGTGCTTATTCGTGCAGATAATTTATGCACGTATAGCCATGCCTATAGTTGTGGCCAAAAAAATAAAAAGGATAAAAGGGAAAATGATTATGGTCGTAGCTAAATACACGGCTATGGAACTTCAATTTTCTATGCTTGTAGTTGCACAATAGAAATAGGCTTGTGGTCACGATAGTAGCTACACGACTAGCTGTGCAAAGCTTTTTGAGGAGCAACATTTGCTACAATCCCTTCTATATTCATTCTCTGTGTTGTGGTCTCTTTGTGCAACTGTGTTAGGGGCTTCCTTGCAACAATATCCTTGAGGGCAGCCATTCGGCCTTGCATGTTGACCAACCCACATGTGTGTGTGTGTGTGTGTGTGTGTGTGTGTGTGTGTGTGTGTGTGTGTGTGTGTGTGTGTGTGTGTGTGTGTGTGTGTGTGTGTGTGAGAGAGAGAGAGAGAGAGAGAGAGAGAGAGAGAGAGATGGATTACTTGGAAAATATCACTTTTGTCTTCCTCGCAATGTCTTAGATCGCTTGGGCAAGGAGATTGCAAAATCAGCTTTCCACGGGGAGTCTCTCTCTCTCTCTCTCTCTCTCTCTCTCTCTCTCTCTCTCTCTCTCTCTCTCTCTCTGAGTTGTGCTACCTATTTGACTCCCATCCCATAATCCAAGTTTTGGTTGTCCCAGCCTATTTGCCTCCCATACCCTCCAAGCTCCCGTATCTTGGATGGCTTCTTCATGGCTTGCATCCAGATTCTTAGATAACATACATGCTTATACCCACTTGCAACCACATGGAGTTGAATATGGCCTTCCAAAATATAGTAGAATAGATTCTTAGGGGTTACTAAAAGTGGGCACCCTATTTTTAGGTTGTAACCCTATTAAGAGTTTTTTGCCATGGACGGGCAAAGCTAATTGGCTTCAAGTTGATTCCTTCATGATAGCGTAATGCAAATCACAAAATTTGTTGTGTATTTTTAGGATAATGTTTTTGGCCTTTTTTGGGTATCAAGCCCTTGCCATTGTACCTAACCATGTGGGAAACACACCTTTGGTAGAAACAGTTGTAGACCACTCTTTTTTTTGGAGTTCTTTGCATGGTAGAAAGGGTGGCTAATATTGGTTACAGTTCTCTCTCTCTCTCTCATATACATATATATATATATATATTATATATATATATATATATATATATATATGACACCATCGTCATCCTCCATAGCTTCCAAACCCTACAATGGTATCAAAGCCCAGGTGCATTCTAAAACATAGGTACAAGTGAAGCTTCCACATGGGGCTGCATTCTAAAATCTAGCCACATGTGAAGGGGCCATGCTAGATGACTCGGTCCCATCGAATCAATTTTGTAGATCGTTTTAAAATGTTGTAGTCACCCAAGGCCAACAAAAGGCTACTTTGAAACACAGTCAAAGGCTAGGCAAGTTGGCTACACAATGACGGTGATGCTTAAGCAATGAGGTGCTCTAGCAAAACTTGGTGACAAGATAATGCAATAAGCCAACACCTCCTCTCAACAGTTCTTTTTTTGGGTTCAAATTAGCAAATAACAAGATTCAATAAAACATAAGTGACATCTATAGAAATCTTTTCAATACGCCCTTCAACAATCTGCTACAAACACTCTTCAACAATGGGCGGATAGCACCCCATCACAAGCAGTGATTGTATCAAGTTGCATGGCATCCAAAATTGACAATTTCAATGGATCTAGATTTTATACTTGGAAAATCAAAGTTAAGGGATATCTACTTCAAAAAAACCTCTAGAGTGTTGTCAGGCCTCTTTCAACGGACAAAGTCGGCACATCGGCTGCACTCACTAGAGCCTTATCCGCTGAACAACAGCGGAAGTATGAGAAAGCACTACGTATTATTTTGACTTCTTTGGAAGACAATTTTGTTCATTATTTGGATGGTATTACATCTTCTAGTGCTACCTAGATAGAATTAGAGACTCTTTTTGGTGCCAAAGACAAATATTCAATGATGAGCCTGAAAATGGACTTATATTCTCTAGCGATGCATGCTAGTAGAAGCATGATAGCATTAGCTAATAGATGAAAGAGAATCAAAACTTAGCTAGTGTACATTGGAGCCCCAGTGCCAGATAAAGATCTTATAGCTGTTTTACTCAATAGCTTACCTGCTAAATTTCATCAAATTGTAACCATCTTAAAGGAGAAAGATCCTCTGCCTTCTTCGGATGTTATTATTAATTCCATGCAAGAAGAGGAGAAAAGAGCATCCCATGCTAGTTCTTCCATTATTTCCATTGCATATGCAATCAATCGTTGCACTTCTACCTCAACTTCAACCGGGCCGTCCACTGGTACTATATCTTGTGCAATTTGTGGGTGTGATAATCATCAAACAAAGAATTTCCTCACCAAAAATCCTCGTGACATCCTTCCAATAGGTGTTTCAAGAAAAACAAAAATCAAATAAATATGGACTATGGGGATATAGAATAACAAATTATTTTGTTGGAAAGTGATTCCCTTCAGTTTTAGTTTCTTTATGTTGTCATAGTTAAATAAACTTGTACGCGTTATAGACACTACCACATGAAAAGTGGTAAGACCTCCAAAATTATATGTTTGGTTTGAGTTCTTGTTGTTTCCACTCTGATTGTTGCCCAAGGGAAGAGCATACACCTTGTTGCTGTTGTTGTCAGAGAGGGGGGGGGGGGGGGGGGGGGGGGGGGGGGGGGGGGGGGGTGGTCAATTGGACTCTTCCATAGTCTTTTCTATGCCCATTGTCAGTGGTTTGGGTATGAGGGGGGATTGTTGGGTTTCAAACCTTGGTCATTGTGTTTGACCGTGTGGGAAACAAACCTATGATAGAAGCAATTGTAGACCACTCTTTTTTTTGGATTTCTTCATGGTAGAAAGGGTGACTAATAATGGTCAGAGTTCTCTATATATATGTAAGAGTTTTCAATCAAATATAGTGTGTTATTTTTTGAAGTGTCTACTCCTTGGTGTTTTTTCTCTTGTTTTCTCTCCTTGCTTTGCATGCTCCCTTCAACACCATGGTGAAGCAGCGTTGTCATCCTCCATAGCTGTCAAAGCCCTACAACCTTTGTGTAGGTTGTTGTTGAATTTTGGAAGAATCTTGTTGATTTGTCACTCAAGGAAACCTCAAGTGAAGAATGCTACATTTCAGCATTTAAGAAGCCAAAGTCTCTATTCATATGCTCTCTTTCAAAAAGTTCTATCATTAAGGAAAAAAACACTCCTTGAATATGAGAATTGATAATGGGAAGATTTCAAGCATCTTGCATGGGGGTTTGATTGCAAGGGCACCAAGGACATGTTAGAGTTTTGGCATCTCAAGTTCACTACCTAATGTGATTCCATTATATATTTTGGTTTTTAGGTATTTATTTTACTTATTTGTCAAAGTTTGGGTAGAGCAATTTATTGAGGTTGCTATATAAGCAACCCATTTCCTCCATTGTATACACATTCAGATATTCATTACCAAGGTTGATTGGTTCAAGACTCTCTCTCTCTCTCTCTCTCACACACACACACACACACACACACACACACACACATGCTCACTCTCCTTGAATGCAGGTTTGGAGCGAGCTGTGCGAGCAAGCTGTGGAGCGAGCTTTTTAGTTTTCTTGTGCCGTGTGGCTGGTCTTCCCTAAAATATCTCACCTACCAAGCTCACTCCCGACCAAAAAAGCTTACTCTTAAAGCTTACTCCCAATAATAAAAAAAACTAGTTCAAAAAATTATCACTTGCAAAGATCTTTCAAAAAATCGCTCCTTAGTTCAATATGCCATAGGTACCAACCTGTGTGTCCTCATTTTTTTGTCATGAAGGAAAGTAGTTCCTCCTTCAATCCCATCCCATCATCGTGTCTTTGTTTCTTTGAAGTGCACCATCTACTATTTCTTTGTTTGATATGTGAAGAGGAAGCTTTTCTGTGTGTATGTGAATTGCATTGGTAAAACTAGGTGTAAGTAAGTAGGGTCAAAAAATCTATGAAACCTATTTTGCTTTCTCAATATCGGACTTGAGAGAATCATTATTGCTAATTTTTTCACATGCTAATTTGTTGTCTCAAGAAAATAACAATCTTGCAGTACATTGCAAAATCCAAATAATGTGCTTGTTATCCGCTCTTTCGATTGTCCTAGCTAAAGAGGTACTCATGTATTACCACTAAGTAATGATCTATAACTCTTGTGGCACCAAGACAACAAAGAAAACAGTTCGCAACTTGTGGACGTCTATCGCACGTGTCAAAGCAAGGGACTTGCCGTACACTGTGTGCGAGCCACAAATGGCTCCAAGCACACAACCAGACTAATCTAGCAAGCTCAAGAGAGCAAGGGTGTGTCACTCACCGCCCTATGCTCGCCTTCATGGAGGATTCCTCGCCGCGAAGAAGAGGGAGCTACCGCCGTGCCGCGCTCAACCGCCTCGCCGCCATCGTGCCGTCGTAATGCTCGATCGCTCTCTCTCTCTCTCTCTCTCTCTCTCTCTCTCTCTCTCTCTCTCTCTCTCTCTCTCTCGCATACGCACACACACACAAGGAGATGAAGAAGAAGATGGAGATGGATCAAGAGCACTCTTCAATTGCACAAATGAGAGAATAAGTGTTTTTTAGGTGTAGGTGACTTTTATATGAGCTTGCCCCTTGACACTTGGGTGCCCATTCTTAGCCAACTAACCCTTGAATGTTCTAGTTAGAGTGCACCTCTCATCGGCGATCACTCTTATCCTTTTTCTATTGGACCGACAAGCCCGACCCATGACTCAAAACAATGTGTTATTCGTGGATGTTTATTAGGCCGACGCCCATTTGCCAAGGTCAGCACCAAGCGATAAGTGGCGTTTAGGCAGTCACCAAGCCTTCTATTTGCTCGGTGTTGACTCCACTGTCGCATGTAATGTCTTTCTCACCAAGGTCAGCACCAACCGATAGGGGGGCTTTGGGCAGTCCCCAAGCCTCCTATTCGCCTAGTATTGACTCTACTTCCTCTTGTAATGTCTTTAACCCCAAGGTCAACGCCAAGCGATAGGAAGCGTTAGGCAGTCCCCAAGCCTCCTATTCGCCCAGTGTTGACTCCACTGTCTGTTACATCAAGGTCAACACCAAGCGATAGGGGGTGTTGGGTACTCCCCAAGCCTCCTATTCGCCCAGTGCTTACTCCACTGTCTGTTACACCAAAGTCAACACCAAGAGATAGGGGGCTATGGGCAGCCCCCAAGCCTCCTATTCGCCCAGTACTGACTCCAGTGTCTGACTTGTCAGTTAACACAACTCGTGGCCCTAAGTTGATGGAGCAAATCACTATACATATTTTCTACATTATCCACTTTCTTCAAACACTAACTTGCATTTGGAGCTTGGTCTACTCCAATATATATGGTTAAGCAATGATAGTAGTTAAGTTAGATAGTGTCAAGATCAACCAACAATCCAAGGTCAGCGAACAACTCAAGACTTAGAATTAGAAGGGTTAAACTGATGAAAAACAACAATGAACATAAATTGGGCAACAAAAACAGGTCAATTCCAAGATCTTAACTGTCAAAATCTCCATCAAATGCTCAACAAATGAGCTATGAGAACCAACATAATTACAGAAATCAATAAAGTTACAATTTTTGATAAGCAATGATCTCAAATGGGGAGTTTGACTGAAGGACATGAAATTCCCACAATCTAGAAGGTGCGACGTGCATTGAACATGCATGCAAGGTTCTCATTTGTGAGCTTACATTGATGGATGAACATATTATGGTTTACATCTAACGCAAAGATACACAGGAAGATATAGTAGATGTGTTTGCATGCTAGGTACGGTCGTCCTTGCGCTGCTTGATCTGCAAAGTCTCTATATGTACACATTGCCAAGGTTGATTGGTTCAAGAGTCTCTCTCTCTCTCTCTCTCTCTCTCTCTCTCTCTCTCTCTCTCTCTCTCTCTCTCTCTCTCTCTCTCTCTCTCTCGTGCTCCCTTTCCTTCGTCTCTACGCTTCCGCATCGTTGAATTTGATAGGACAGAGCATGCAAACATTTCTAAAGTGATAAGTCATATCATTTCTTATTCACTTGATACTACCCTTTTCAAGTTTGTAAGATATTTACACCCAAGTTATGGTGTTGTGCCATCAATTTGGCATGTTTGGTGTCATATGGTTCTTCTCTAATGGAGATTCCTATGAACAATAGGTTACATTTCAGCCTCTAGTTTTTTTGGTGGAAATACTTTAGGAGGGACAATATTCTAATACCAGCATGGAGGATACTTTACAACCACAAGTTATTTGTTACTAGTATGTGAACCTCATGTTGCTGCCGTCAAAAACAGCATGGCCTCTATTCCGATAAAAATATCTCCCTTCAAGGTGGAAAAAGTTTCATTCAAATCATGATGCATGACATGCCATCTTGATAGTCTCTCACAAACATGTATATAAATAAGAGTCAATGAAACTTCCTTTGACATGAAACTTGGGAATTTCTCATGCATATTGCTTATAAGTTTCTATTGGGGATGGGGACAGGGGGAAGGGGAGAGAAAAAACCACCAAAATGCCACCAATGGTGATGGACTAAGGAACATATGCAATGACATTAGCTCAATGTTGGGAAATGCCTGCCAACTAGTTCCATATAAAAGCAAGGTCTATAGAAAAATAGAGGGGAGTGAGTAGTCAATAACAAAGATGATGGAGAAGAAGCAGATGACATCAACATAAGATCCACTGAAGGAGGCCATAAGAGGACAAACAAAGAACCACATTTGGAGCAAAAAGAAGATGGCAATCGCACTTCACTTACAAAAGGGGGCTCATGTAAAATAGAGTTGGGGAGGAAGCTCCACAAAAACACTGAGGAACTTAGGACTTTCATATGCAAATGAGATCCTACTATAGAAATCCTGGTAGAGAGAGCAGCATGCCAACCCAATCAGCTAAACATCCCAAAACAAAATAGCGCAAAGACAAGAAAAACCAAACATAAAAAAAAAACAAGAAACGAAACAACAAAATGCAAAGCTAGAAACCAAGTACTACTCTAGATAATCAACTTACACGAATTGTAAACCTTCTTATGGTTCTTTTGCAAGGTATAATTTTGAGCCAAAGTTGAGACATCATGTTAGAATATACTAGAAATGGTACCAAACAAAAAACAAGGTAGCATGCATCGATGGAAAAAAAAACACAACCTCTCTCTCTCTCTCTCTCTCTCTCTCTCTCTCTCTCTCTCTCCCCCCGAGCTTCTTGTTCAAAGATATATATTCTTGTTAAATATTGAGAAAAAAAGCACAAATTAGTAAGCACATTCTTATACAAATGAAAAGAATGTATGCAATAGAGAGAAATCGATCCACATACATCATAATTTTGGCAAAAGGGACAAATTTAGACATGCATTGGTGCTAATAAAGTGAAATTGAGTCCCATACAGTCACATACTTTCTAGAAAAAGAACAAATTTAGACATGCACGTTTTCTAATTCACTTGTTTGTGTTGACTTGAATTCAACACAAATGTAGCTAACAGAGCACTCTAACTTACATCATAGAATCAATAGAGAGAGAGAGAGAGAGAGAGAGAGAGAGAGAGAGAGAGATATGTGGGCCTCTGTACTATGCATAGATCCCTCAAACACAACCTTCACCATTCGACCCCACCTATCATTTTCTTTACAACACTCTCCCCTCTATCTCATTACCCTACACTTCCTCAATTTTCGATCGTGGCTACTCATGTCACATAGCTCCCTTGGCATACGATGATCACTTGCTTTTTATCTACCTAACTTGGCCTCGTGCTTCCATTTTTATCCCATCCCACTCCCTTATCTCAACTTAGGCTCTACCCTTATGCGTGGCCTGCTCCACCCTTTTCTTTCCCTTGCTTCCCGTTGTCGTTTCCCATGGTGGTAGCATGTGAGCATCCAGTGCCATGTACATTCCCTCTTCCATGCTATGGCTTCAACCTCGTCTTTGCCTATTTGCTCCTCTTTTTTTTAGCAATGTTAGTGCAATTAGTAGAAAATTAGTGTGTAAGTTAGCAAAAATTAGTAAAACTAGCAAGGGGTTAGTGTAAAATTAGAGTGTGTAGGCACACAATTAGCAAGATTTGGTAGCAAATTAGGGGAAATTGAACACAATGTCTCATGCACACACATCCAAAATCCACAAAACAACAAACACACAAATGAAATTAGTGAAGAAATTATTGAGGAAACCTATCCGATTATGCCAAAATTACACTAGTGTAGGCCATGGCTCCACGACAAACGTACCAAATGTTGGGGGTGCCATCGTAGCATAGCTCCAATGGCCAACAATAATTGTCAATCCGTGAGGATGAGCTACCTGGCTAGGGCATGGAAACACTCACCGATTAGTGAGCTAATTATGGCAACACGAATGGCGACTTTATGAGGTGCTTCCTCGGCCTATGGAGGAGCTAAGCCATAATGTATGGCAATCTCCACATCTACTTCTCTTCACCTCAAATCAACCCAATCACACTTTTTTTTTTATAGTAACAACCCAATCACACACACTAATGATTTCAATGCACTCATCACTAATCACATCATGCAACACACTAATCACAAGTGCACATACATAGATCTATTGAGCATACACACTCCAATCAATCATACATGCACACGCAAAGAATAGAGGGAAATTACACAAGATTAGAGTGGGATTAACCACTCATTAGTTATGATCTATAAAATCAAACATCATTAGTAATCAGAAGAGAGTATAAGAGAGGCATAGTGAAAGAGAATTAAGCATTGATTAGTGTTAATCAAGTCACATGAGCAAGGAGAAGCTCAAGGACTCCATAGCCACACACCTCATGAGATCTGACTAAAGAGTGGTCTCAACAAATGAGGCTCAGAATCCTAATTCCATTTACACACTGCCTTATACACCTAGGGTAAAAATATGCAATGTTCAGGCACCCATTGCCTTTAGGGCTCCATAACTTACTAAATCTGCAACCTAGGTACACTGACTGACCTATTCTTTATAGCTTGGAACTCCCATTGAGCTCGTAAAAGTGTAACCCAATCTTCAATGCTTCTCCATATTTATCTTTGATGTGCCTTCGTAAGGCTTGGGCCTTTAGTAGATTTTGTTAATTAACATCGACTCAGTTAACAAAATCATCCACCATCAAGGTTTTCTACTCAACTGAGAAATATGAAATCCGCAACAAATGTTGCAACACCTTCAATAGTGGGATTGAGAGAAAATGTGGAGACGTATCAAACATACAACACCACACCTCAAGGCATGGCTCATGGATCTTTTCCAAGTGATTATAAACCTCATTGGAAACCACATCGGTCATTATACACCTCAACTCAAATGCGTGTGCCTAGAAACACGAGAGCATAAATTGGTGAAGACCTAGAGGAGAACCATCTGGCTGATCAACAAGCCCAACATGAGATTCATCAAAACCAACAAATCCATAAGAGTTCTAACAGATTACACAGGGCTTGTATAGGTTAACATACGAGGATCAACATGACTTCTACAAGTATGTAGAACCCAATGTTAGATAGTTGACCATAAGAACCTCTATGCATTCACTTGTACAGATGCCAAAGGAATGCAAGTTTTGATGGTGAATAAGTATGGACAAGAGTACAGACTTGTTGATACAATTGATCTAGAAGATATACATACAAGGGTACTCCAATCTTTATGTACTTTTAGTCAAGTGTGAGTGCACTAGTGATATTTGAGACCAAAACACAAGGAGTTAAAAAACCCAGGGGATTCACTCTATATACAAAGTGGGACGTCACTTACGAGTGGATAACTTTGCTATATACGACTCATATTAGGGATTATGACCCCCCTTTCTACGCTTATACAAAAATCAATGAAGAAAACTATCATACCCCTATCTTACATACAAAATTTAGGTCTCACATGATCTAACTGAGTAAAACTAGTCAAAGAGTGTGTAGCATAGTGACTGGCAATGTACTAAGGAACCACTTCTGTTGATAACTAGATGTATCTTCAATGTGTCTTAGTTTGACTTTCAAACTATGTGCCCTATTAGCCTACACTACTCTGGCTACTCGTCCAATTCCGACCCATCCAAAGCTGGTGTAAATCAACCCTTGACCTGCTCCAAATCAACCCTTATCTATGACCGGATTGATGCAAAATTTGATGTGTGGCCTGATAAAAAACTTCCCCAAAATTCATCCGAGTTCTAGTGCACACCAGTGACCAATCATTACAAGTAATAAGCCCGGGTCAATTTCCTGCCCCTCTACCCCTCCCATAAATATGATACCCCCCTCCCTTATCCTTAATCTTGGGAAATAAATTATTGGGGACCTGCCCCTTACTTATACGCTTACGTAACTTGTAACAAAAACCCCCTCCCTTGTACTTACGTGGTGCGGTAAGTTTTCCATGGTGAATCCCTCGGGGTTAAAACTCAATCTATGGAAATAACGGGATTCAACAAGTCTCTTGATTATACTCATGTTTTCAAGACTAAAGCTATGGGGTCAATAGGACCACAATTTGGACATATATTTTCAAAAAATATACCAGAGCATATATCAAAGAGGACTCCACTAGGATTTTCTCCAAGACAAGAAGAGAGACCGAGAGAGTTCTTTGCAAGAGACCCCAAATTGGTTAGATTTGTGACTAAACCATGACAAATGAGACCATCTCAAGTGGCCAAATGTGTCAAGACAAAGCAACAACTATAAAGCTTATGGTGAGGCTATAGAGGATGCAAAAACTACGACAAGCAATGTCTCCTCGTCTTCTAGTGAAACCAACATGATACGAGTTGCTCAACCTCAACCAATACCCAATCTAAATGAGCTAGCAGAAGGTGTAGCATGATGATTGAGCCTAGACTTTGGACAAAACATAAACATGAGACAATTACAAATGAAAAAGTGTGACACATGTAAGAGGGACCATCCTACTCACTTATGTAATACACAACCAAAACCAGCAGTAGTCAACACTCGAGGGGTTCACCTATTAGACATGTAAGTTACCATGTGACTTCAAATGAATGGATTCTTTAATTGCCAAAATTTTGAAATTTCAAGAAGATTATATTAAGAAAAGGGGTTTCTTAATTGATTTTAGAGGAAAACTGGTAAGCTTTTAAAGAAAAAAAGGGTCAATTTTTTACCTTAATCATGTAAGTAAAGGGGTTTTCTTAATACCTTTTGAACACACGTTATATGAATAGTTTCTTAAAGGTGCACCCCCTGAGATTCAACACAAAATAATGGTGTACCATAGACCATAAATGGACCACTCACAAGATGAGCGGGTGCTATTATAAGTAGAATTATCAGTGGAAGAGACCATATGGACCTCAAGCAAGGAATCAATTGCCACCTCCAAGATTCCCAATGGGTCAGAATATGATTGTGCCAAGTGTTGCGAGATTGTAATGTATGCTAGGGCAACAACCACCTCTTCTGAATGATAGTAGAGTAGTAGTCAACTACACTCAACCAACTAAACCACATGAGAAACAAGCATTGGTCATGACTTCTTTGTATTACAATAAGCCTAGAGATACCTATCGAATGAGAGATAAAGAGTATCTCTTATGCTAGAGATACATATCCTTTATGGTAGAGTTTAGAATTGATTGCACAACCATCATATGTGCCACAACCCATGAAAAATCATTATTTCATGAACAAGAACACCTTATTGTTCATAGCCAATCAAGAGTATGGATTAAAGACCAGTCTTACACTAGGAAAGAACAACCATCGACTGCACTGTCAGCTACGCAACAAGTAGGACCATGATATGAGTGTGGAGGCAATCATTGGGCAAGAAATTGTCGAAAAGAACATAGAAATATTTGGATATTGTTTAGAATGTGGTGTTACACACCTCATTCTTATAATTGTCCAAAACACCGAAACAACAAGAGGAAAGCAAAAATGAACGTTGTAGGGGTTTTATTTTATTCAAGAGGATTTGAGGTAGAACTCATGGTTCTTGTGAATGTGGTGACTTAAGCTCAAGCTAGAGAAAAGGCTCAAGATCAACCAAATGAGGAAAACAATTGACAACTTGATCAAGTAAAAAATAGTTAATGTGTCGGTGAGGACCCAATAAAAGTCATGGAAATCCAAAAGAGACAAGACAAAAGCAAAAAAAAAAAGAAGGAATAGGCCACGTTAGAATTTGAATTTCATCAAGAAAAAGAGAAGCTAAGACAAGAGCAACAATACAAGGCACCAACAAAGAAAGAATAATCATCTAAGATGTTGTCAAGAGGATTAGTGTTGGTAGACAAAGTCCTAGAGCCGTTAGATGCTATGTTGAAAGCATTTGAGGCTAGATTGAAGACCAACCAAACTCTATAGCAACGATGGATGAATACCCTCCTCTAGAGGTAGAGAAGTAGAGGCTAGAGATGTGCAAAAAATTGATAGAGATTGCACGAGCACTAATTATGGAACCTACACTATCTAGCCCTCCTCTTGAAACAAAACAACAAAGAGTTGAATTTAAAAGGCAAAGATTTCTAAAATGTCTCCTCAAATAAATCTTGAACCAAATCAAGAACCACAATGTTGGCGGATACTCCGTGATCGTATGATAGCATAGCAAGAACAAGACCAACAACTCTATGTCAGCCAAGGACAAAGCTCAACCCGTAGGTGCATGGAAATAAGGAGATGGGTGTCAATCATCTACTCAACCTTCTAAGAAAATCTCTACTCAAGGAAACCAAAGCTAGAAGTCCTATGCGTTTGTGAATGCAACTTAACCTACAATGATCATGCTATCTGAGACTAGACCAAATGCACTTGAAAAGTCACAAGACTCATAGGAAATACTCTTCTCATCAAGAGGTCATTACCCTATGGATTCTAACTCGATATCCATCTTGAACCACCCCGTGCGACAATCGCGTAGTATGAAGACATGTAGCAAAATGCACGTCACCACTTTTGGTTTGTATGATCCTAATATGTAGCTCTAATAGCCGTGAACCCACAAGTATAAACAAATCACCATCCGGACACATGGTTTGCAAGAAAACTCACCCGGAAGCTTGTAGGAGCTCGCTCCGCGACAACACTGGAATTGTGCAAGCTTGGCATTGGATTGAAGCCCCCATGTTGCTAGCACATTGGTGGTGGAGCTTGCTTCGCGACGACATTGGAATCATGCAAACTTGGCATTGGATTGAAGCCCCCGTTGTTGCTAGCACATAGGTGGTGTCACTTTTGCAATGGAAGCTCCGTAGAGTGCATGGGGAAGAGAAGAAGCATGTGTGTGTGTGTGTGTGTGTGTGACATAGTGCACAATAAACATGAGATTAGATTAATTCAAAAGTTTGTCTTAGGATTACAAAAATTGGCTTATATAGAATCCCTCCTTAGAGGCTTGTTCTCACAAAGGATATTGTCCGCTTAACCCATTACAAAATTTCATGTTGTTTCTAAAAAATAAGTGATACAAAAAAGTTGGGAAAGGCTTCTTCTGTGTTCAGCAGCCGTCAACACTCCCCCCTCCATGTCCATGTCATCCCTGACATGACGGTTCTTCTTTTGGTTGATTCGTCTCTAGTAGAAACCGAGTGGTGTGATCATCTTTAAGAATGATTCATACCTAATATTGTCGATGCTAATTGTTGGGCCAAAAATTTTGTTGTCATAGGTAAAAAACCCGGTGTAGAAAGCTTCACCAAAGCTTGCATGTGATAGCTTGGCAAAAACATCACTCGTACATGCACATCCTTGAGGCAAGCATGTCAACACGTTACACAATTAGAAAAGACAAATTTCATATTCTAAATTTACTTTCAAAAGCAAACATAGCATTGATATGTACACAAGTGTTGTAGCAAAAACATGACATAAATATTATATCTGTGACTTTAAAAAAAATAGAAATGGCTAAACAAATTTAGCATCCTATGCATCCTCCACATTGTCCTCATCTTTGCCTTGAGCCATAGGACGTCTCGGCCACATGGTGCTCTTTGTGATGGCTAGAAACCCTATGGCCCTGAGGCCATAGGGCGATCTTTGTGATGGCTATAAACCCTAACCATCTCAAAGAGCACCCTGTGGCCTTAGGGCCATAGGGGCCATGGGGTTTCTAACCATCACAAAGAGCACCCTATGTCCCTAAGGCCACATGGGGCTCTTTAACGTGGATAGAAATCCTTTGGTTGTAAGGCCACTGGGTGCTCTTTTTTCTACCTAGAAACATTATGGCCATAAGGTCAGAGGGTGTTTTTTGTATTAGCTAGATATCCTAAGGCCCTAAAGCCATAGGGTGCTCTTTTTGTTAGCTAGAAACCATATGGACCTAAGGCCAAAGGGTGCTATGTATTTCCAATACGGAATCAAGAAGGCTTGAGGATGTGTATTTCGTGCGTTCTATAGCCAAAAAATTGGTTGAGAGGGAAGAGAATGACCATGGCAAGGAGAAGTATAATCATCCATTTGATCAACCTGATCCATTTGGATATACAGGGGGGATGATGGTGAGCGGACACCAATAGAGCAGCAGGCTGAAGACAACTCACATTCAAAAATGGAAAAGGAGAGATTTTCAAGAGAGCAGCTAGCAAAGCATCACATCCTCTTTGCTCCGATTGTAGGTAAAGCAACAGCTGTGGTAAGAAGACATTTGGTGTTATATCCAAAAGTTTTAGGAAATCAATCTGTACCAAGGAGGATGGCTGTGTCACAAAACTAAATCTCAAATATGAAGGTCAAATTTGGGACATGCAAGGGGAAAAATAATGAAGACCATGCTTTTCATATAGGCCAATTCAAAACAAAATGGGTGCCAGCGGATATGACCTTGTGTATGGAGAGCAAGAGAAGTTGTAGTAGTTACAAGCAACCTTGGAAGGGAAGGGCATGCATTGGCTCAACAAGTTTCCAACAAATACTTTTTGCAAATTTGATGTATTAAAGGTTGCATTTTTGGGAGGCTTCGAAGGGAGAAGACACCCAATGAATTACCGAGGAAGATTAGGCTAATAAAGCATAAGAAGTTGAAGGTGGAGTATTATGCCCAAAAATTTAAATCAATATTGAACATGTTGGAGGTGGATGAAGACCAACCAATGAGATGGTGGCAAGATATTTTATGCAAGAGTTAAGGAAGGAGTTAAAGAATATAGTGGTAAGCTATGATGTGGTTGGGTGAGGAGTTAAAGAATACAGTGGCAAGTTATGATGTGGTTGGGGGATTTGATGGGTTGATTGAATTGACAATCAGAGTAGAAAAACGGTTGAGGCTTACGGGGGGGGGGGGGGGGGGGTCACTCACGGAATTGGATTTGGCTTCAGAGGATGAGGAGGACAAATCTAATTTTTAAATAGATTCAAAGGAAGAATTTGAGGATGCGGAATCCAAAAAAAGGAGAAAGGGAAGCAGAGAATGCATGATAAAAAATACAAAAAAGATCGCAAGAAATTAAAAAAGAAGGAGGAGGAGGTGATGGAGCTTAGTTTTTTGGTCCATCAATTGAAGACTCTAAGGACTCAAGAAAGTAAGGATAGCAAACTGTTTTGTGAGATTTGTGATAAGCCAGGACATGCAATGACAAATTGTTGGTATAGTCCAAAGTTTAGAGGAAATATATCACAGAGCTCTCAACTAAGAGGCCTTCAAAATTAGGTAGATACAAAAGTATAGGAGAGAATGGACCAGAATTGGTACATGCACTTTGAATTTTGCATCATTGGCACTTGGAGCTATGGTCCATTGCAATTTGCCTCGTGTCTCCCTCCCCCCCTTGCAAGATTCACTATCTCCACATGCAGGTGTAGAACTCTCTCTCTCTCTCTCTCTCTCTCTCTCTCTCTCTCTCTCTCTCTCTCTCTCTCTCTCTCTCACACACACACACACACACACACACACACACACACACACACACACACACACATGCAGAGCCTCTCATGGTGACAACATGGTGAGGTGGTGGACAATGATAGTCCTTCCCATATGGGTATTGTTTAATGACACCTATAGCAAGGAGATGGCCCTTGGACTATGGAATGATAGGGTTGTAGTACCAAGATGGCAAGTAGAGGAGAGTAGCTAATCAAGACCAATAGTCTCTCTCCCTCTCTCTATTACGCTGATGCATGCGATGTACAAGATATTGGCTAAGATGTTGGTGAATCGGATTAAGGATCATCTTCTTGCAGGACTTCATCAAGCACAATATGGTTTTATACCTCGACATCAAATCAATGAAAACTTGGCTAATGTGATAATTGGCAAGGAGTATTCAAAGTACATGCAAGAGGATGTACTTGTCATGCAAGTTGACATTGAGAAGGCTTTTGACACTGTGTAGTGGGACTATATTGCAGCTACGATGTGTTGCCTTGGGTGTGGTCCTATATAGGTAAATTTGAGAGTGAGCAGCACGGCTCACCATGATCTGATGCCAACAATTATGCAGGTAGGGCTTGCTTTCCACATATCTTGGAGTGTTGCACTTATTGCAATGCATGTCCAACACATGCACATGCATCTTCGACTATTTTTTGTCTGTTGGTGAAGGGTGGCACTATGGCTTTTACCCCAACATAAGATAAGGGATAAAAATGCTACTTCCATACTAATCCTACATGGTGAGCCTTTAAGCTTTGCAATAGTTCAAGGGGGCTCTTAAAACATGTCATGTGGAGCATTAGTCAATGCTTTGGTCGTCAAGTGTGATATAGTTAGAGCAAATATTGTAGCCTATTTTCAAATATTATTTTCATTGTTATTTAGGAGTAAATTTATTGCGATGGGTGATTGAGGTAATACTAGAGAAAATGTTGCCAGGGAGGCAAAAGGTGATTAGCATAGGTGGAATATGAGGTGCTCATCACTGCTAAAATTGTTGAAGTGAGATTTTGAGATCTCACTTCAAAGTTACACATACCAGGGTAGGTTTGTTGGTTGATTGGTATGCGAAGATTGCATATGCATGTGACGACGCTTGAAGGATGTAGAAGTGCGCCCTTTCTCCCCCCTAAATTAAAGTGTTCTCCTCTCCTATAGCATCAAGGACATCATTGAAGTAGCTTTGGTCCATATGCTTGGGCTATGCTAAGAGTGAGTACATTAGAAATGCCAGGTTGGACATGGGAATGTTGCATCTACCAAGAGAGTGGATGGATTTGAACAAGCAAAAGTTATGGACATGCTGATTCAAAATTATCAAATATGGGGTGCTTATTGAAGGCAAGTGAGGCTTTCTAGAGCATATGGATTTAATGTGGCACTCACCGGTGCACCTAAAAGTTGGTTTCTTGGTTTATGCAATTGATCATATGTACATATGTCTATTGTAGCACTTCAAGGATGTAAATGTCTGCCCTTTCTCCCCACTGAATTGAAGTCTTCTCCTCTCCTATAGCATCAAAAATATCACTAAGGTAGATTTGGGTCATATGCATGGGCTATGCTAAGAGATAGGAGCCATAGGAGCAATAGCAATTGTCTCTTGCCTCCACACACACACACACACACACACACACACACACACACACACAAGGTTGCCACTACACTAGTCGTTCAACACCTTTGTCTTGCTTGTGATAGTCTTGCTTGCACCTTTGGCCATGGCTCTTGCTCCCCCCTTGACCAAGATCATGTTCCCCCCTCAACTCAGCCAGGCGACCCTTTGTTGCTCTATGATTTTGCCACAGCTTTGATTGTCCACAACTATCGGAATTGCCAGTTCGCACTGCTGTAAGTGTAGTAGATCTCTTTGCCACATTGGACCAATCCCAAACATGCTTCACCTCAAGGAGACTTCTCGATGCCTATCGTCTATAATGGCCTTCCCTCATCTACCCGTAGCAAGCCCCCAACCATGTGCGATGAGCAACAAATGAAGAGTTGTCATAGAAGAGGTCTCGATGGTGAGTTCCTCCTACCACTAGCCCCAACATTGACACTTTTCTCTTGCTATGGCACTATCTATAACAACATTAAAACTTGGGTGGCATTACATGGGTTGCCTTCCACAAAGCACGGAGATAGGAGTGGCAAGCATAGGGTTGCCCCCATTCCAATGCTGACGCAACCGCCTGCGCTTGCATGCTGACGGTTCCTCTAGAAATCCAATGACCACCAAAAGCATCTATTGTGATATGGGGATCGGAATCAAGATAATTATTTTCCACATCTCCTTCCTACACAATGAGCACATGCAACACACACACAAATCCAAAAATGAAAACATAATACCGTTTAAATGAGTATGTCAAAGGTCCACTTGCCTCCAAAGCAAGCTTGAATTTATCTAGGGGAAACAAAGGACAAGGTAATGGAGCCTCCAAATTTGGCTCAACAACAACCCTTAGGGACTTTTTAAGTTGTGCCTCTTGTATCCTAGAGAGAGAGAGAGAGAGAGAGAGAGAGAGAGAGAGAGAGAGATTTCTTGCATGTTTCATGTGAAATAGTTGCAAGAGTGGTTGGTTAAAGCCCTACTGGTAGGTCCTATGAATCAGACACAAACACACACACACACACACACACACACACACACACACACACACACACACACAGCACTGCAAAGTTGGTTAAAGCCCTAGTGGTAGGTCCTATGAATCACTCACTCACACACACACACACACACACACACACACACACTGCAAAGTTGTTCGAGAAAATCATCTTGGAAACTAGACACAATTCCTTTTTATCAATTTTCCAAGAGGAAAATGTGAAAAATTAACTAATTGTGAAAATTATGGAGAGAGAGAGAGAGAGAGAGAGAGAGAGAGAGAGAGAGTACTTGATCTATTTTTATGAAATTTGTCAAGAGCAAGAGTCTTGAGGGTAAGAGGGCCATGCTATCGCCGAAGGCGGTGCCGTTTTACTAGTATATATATATATGTGTGTGTGTGTGTGTGTGTGTGTGTGTGTGTGTGTGTGTGTGTGTGTCTCCATTGCTCTCTTTTTCTTTGTTCAAGCTCTAAAAATCTTTGTGTACTAGGGTGATGGATATGATGATTAATATACAAGTTTCTTGGCCTATTAAAGCCCTTAGGCCCCTATCACACTGGGGCACCCACCCCACCCTTTTTTTGAAGGTGGTCTTTGTCATTGTTGTCACACTGAGTCTTCAAAGAAAAGTTGTGCAAGCTTCACAATGAAATGGAGCAGCCCAAGTGGTTCGGCATCCACCTTTCATGCTGATATCCAAGGTATGCCATTGCTTTGCAGGTACACTTTTTGTAGATGGACGCTACTAGGTGATCTTGGTTGAGGGTGCAAGCCATCCCTCTGACAAGAGTTGAAGGCCAACTTTTCCTTTTTTTGTTTGCGGATGGTTGGTCTTTAGGTCTGTGTGGCCAACACTTGCCTTCCCTAGTGTGACATGGGTCTTACTGTCCATATGGGTGAAGGTTGTTCACTTCTTATTGTTAGACAAGTGTCCCTCAAATCAGCCTTAAAAGTCTTGAAGTGAAAGCAATCATGTGCTTTCAAATGCTGTCTTCAAAGCTTCATTAATTTTTTTAGAGAAGTTTGAACATAAGAATCTTTTTTTAAAAATTGATTCTTTTTTGTGTAGCACAAATCATTTTAAGGTCAAGAAGTAAATCAAATTTCACAAAAGATTTGCACATTGCATATAGACAAGGCCACCCTTTTCCATAGAATAAAAGTCTTAGGACTTTTCAATTACAGGAAACTTTTCATTTTCTACACCCTTCACTTTTAGATGTTTTGAAAGGAGTTTTTATTTTTCCCAAATTGTAGAGACCTAATCACTTTGAAATTAAGACATTCCGTGAAGGTATTAAGTGAAAGGTATTACTAATGGCTTCAAAAAAATTAAAAGGTATTCCTAATTCAAAGATTCCCTCAACTACAACAATAGTGATGCGCTCGTCTATAGCCTGTAGCCACGGACAATGACGAAGCACGTAGATCTGCAAGAATGTTAGCTATGAAATACGAATGCAACATTGCGAGAGAGAGAGAGAGAGAGAGAGAGAGAGAGAGAGGACACTTTGAAGAGAAGAAAACGCTAAAGGGAAGATAAAGGAGAAGAGAAACACCTATTTATATGGACACAAAAGGTCTTTTGAATTTCTATCTTCATGCGTCTTTTGACTTTTCATCTTCATGCGTCTTTTGACTTTCCACCTTCATATGTCTGTTGACTTTTTACTTTCATCTGTCTTTTCATTTCCTAATCTCACCCTTCACTTATGCACTTAATATGTTTTGAGAGAATTTTTATTTTTCTGAGATTGGGGAGACCTAATCACTTTGAAATTAAGACATTCCGTGAAGGGTTTTGATTTTTAATTTTTAGCAAATCTACTCAACTTTGCACAAAG
This sequence comes from Adiantum capillus-veneris, assembly GCF_014529385.1. NCBI lineage: Eukaryota > Viridiplantae > Streptophyta > Polypodiopsida > Polypodiales > Pteridaceae > Adiantum > Adiantum capillus-veneris. The sequence goes on from NC_140957.1 coordinate 6,815,869, forward strand.
AGAATAAATAATATTAACAAAAAAATATATAAAATTTAAAAATGTGTTCAAATAAAAATTTAAAAAAATTACCAAAATATCCTTGAAATTTGTGAGAATTTCCAAAATATCCCTCAAATCGAAAAAATCTCCAATATACTCCTACATCCTTTTGGAATGGATTTTCCCTTATTTTTACAGTCTAATGTTTGTGACTTTGGAGATCTATCCTTGAACGTCTTAGACAAAATTATTCACCAATGAGATCACAAATAGAGGCATCTTGGTAAAAAACATGAACAATTTCATTTAAAGAGGCCTCAACACCATCAAAAATCCTAGTTATATCATCTTCTATTGAGGAGAATCAATCTTCCTATGACAAGTTGCAAAAAATTATATTTTTAGATATGTTTGTGAGGTTAATTAGAGGTATTTTGGGATTTTTTTGGGTAATCTGAGCGATACATTGAGAATTTTTCATTTAAGAACTTTATTCAAGTCCATTTCATTAAATTATTATATTATTTTCTATGCTTATTAGACCTACCTTTTCTTATGAAAACGTTAAAATATTCATTTTTTTCAATTTGTTAATGGGTCTATTTATTATATTGTTTTTATTTTTATTTTGTTTTAAAATATCAATGTGGGTCTTTCACCTTGTTGCTTAAGTGGGGGACCTTTCATATCATATAAGACATTTGTGCTTATGTGTATATAATAGACAATACAATTTTATATTAAACCACAACAAAAATGACATATGATTGTAGCCACTCATTCAAACTTTAGACTCTACATACTCGCTCCTTTTCAATTTCATTTTGTGAAATCTCTGAGGATTCCTTCACACCCTCAAGCCTTGCTCTCCAACTAGGAGCAAAAGCTGCCCTTCAACCTTACATATTGAACACATAACCCCATGCTTATTAAGTTTCCATGCTAGCCAAGAGCCCACAATGGGCTGGTTTTCTCCAAAGCTACAACTCATCACTAAAAAAAAAACTCTGCTTTGTTCACCTTTCACCCGCCATCTAGTCCTTCCCCCTCCTACCACCACGTATCCTCATACTCTCTTCAGAGCCGTGCATGCCATGCTCCGATGCATGCATGTGGGATTCATCCTTTCTAGCCATACCCCCCCTCCCCTCCTTTTCATTGCCTTCACTTTTCATCTGCTAAGTTGCCTTCAACATCTCACTACATTCCCTCTAAATAAATGCGTCCAAAATAGCTACTACATACTCCCATAACTCTCGCCCCCCTTAACTTAGCATGCCTTGGCCTTAGTGACTTCTCACCTTGTTTAATTAGTCATTTAGAGCTTATAATATTTTCTCCACATAGTCTCATCTCCTCCTCTCTCTCTCTCTCTCTCTCTCTCTCTCTCTCTCTCTCTCTCACACACACACACACACACACACAGTTCTTGCCTTATAGACCCTTTGTATACACATGATCCCATAGTTTTCCCGACACCATAGCATAGTGATACAATTTCATCTCCATATCCATTGATACGTTGCTTAACTTTTTAGTACTGATATATATTGCAAAAAAACCAAGCTTTGGCAAGTACCAAATCTGCCAACAATATCACGTCTTTGAGAATTATGTGACAGATTGATGTACTCCCATAGATATCATGATCCACTAGTGTGTAATCTTGATGTGTATGTCTTGCATATTTGAACAAGGTGAGATTTCATGATGGCTTTCCAAAAGGAAATCAAGATAAGAGAGAAATACACACCAAATATATAAATTAGTATTTGTATTTTGGCCTTATAAAAAACACAATCAAGTAATGCACAAGCATAATTCAAAAAGAGAGAGAAAAATGAAAGGTGGCTGAATCAAAAACAATTGAAAACAAGAAAAATCAAGAATGTGAGGTTGTGAAATGAAATGTGAAATTAAAAAAAGATCATCAATAAATAAATAAATATATATATACACAGTGTGTGTGTAAATATAAATATATAGATGTATGTGTGTATCTATAGAATTTATTAAAACTATGCAAAAAAGTCAAGACATGTCACATGTGAAATGAAAGGTGAAATAAAAAGATCCACTTATTATTTTAGAATTGAAGATAAGTCTCCATCATCACATGAAAACATTTAAGATAAATCTCCATCATCACACTTAAAATACCATTTAAGATAAGTTTCCATCATGACACTAAAAACATTGAAAATATGTCTAACCCAACTCAACACTAAAGCTTCTTTTAGAAAGCCAAAAATATTTAGTACTACTAGTAAGTCTATGGTATCCATTGTCATATGTCATATGAGGTTTCTTTATTAATGTTAAGTAAGACTTCATCGATCCCCATAAAAATGTGTCCTTTAATAACCATCTAAGTTTTTTGAATAAACTACAAGGGATGTACGCTTTGACTACTATGGACTTTAATACCCGACCATAGCAAACAATACTACACACTAAACTTAGCATATCTTGGATCTTTTTAACTAAAAGACACACTAACTCGATTGGCATTAACTTCACATCCCCTCACTCTGTGAACATGGTGTGCATATAATTGGTGGACCTTGCAAATCTGAATTTTTTATAATAATAAAAAAGAGGGGGGATAATCTCCATAGTCTCAACTCTCTCTCTCTCTCTCTCTCTCTCTCTCTCTCTCTCTCTCTCTATCTATGTATATATATATATATATATATGTATATGTATATATATATATATGTGTGTGTGTGTGTATATATAGACATATATATATATATATATATATATATATATGTATATGTATATGTCTATATATATATATATGTGTGTGTGTATATATATATATATATATATATATATATATATATACACACACACACACAAGACAAATGTATGTAGTCTTGAAAACTTCTAAGCTTTTCAATTTTGCTCAAAAACCTCTCTCTCTCTCTCTCTCTCTCTCTCTCTCTCTCTCTCACACACACACACACACACACACACACACACCCGCTCGCTTGAATGGCCGAGAAGTATGCCTCCTCCACCATACTTGATTTTCCTGTGGCTACAAGTAGCTTACCTTTGGTGATGACAATGGATGTCAACCCTTTTGTGTCTACCCCTTAGTTGTAATTATAGTGGAGGCCATGGAGCTATAAATTGCCACCGAAGGCAAAAAAGGAGTGGGACAGACTGGCTAAGAAAAAATCCACCCCTCTTCTTGGCACCTTTCTCCAATAATTGCACCCAAAATTGTGCACGTAGTTACATTTTATTCATCCTACTCATTTCATCAATTACATCTTATTTATATTCCTAATCTCATTTAATTTTTCACTTAAGTAGAATTAAATTATAAATTAACCAGAGTGCTTCATTAGCTGCATTGGTGTGTAGAAGATGACAATATAAGATAGACTAATAGTTCTAGTTTTGTCTGACATATTTATTGCTTAGGGAAGAGAGAGAGAGAGAGAGAGAGAGAGAGAGAGAGAGAGAGAGAGAGATTGTGCTTACCACCATCAGTATGGTATCCCTAGTACATTGAAATCTTCCACCAACATCCCCCCAACAGAGCCTGACCGCATACGTGATTGCATTTGAAGAAAGGCCTTTCCATCACATCTCTAGTGAAATCATGTCAGTGCTTCCTTTCCACGGCCATGTATAGAGAGGTGTTTGCTTTACATTGGTTAGAGCTTCCCTGCCGCAGCCATGGTGGGTATATCCGATAATCAAGGTGCTCCAAGAGACATCACGGAAAGGATGCCCATCAAGAACTTACATGCTTTTGGGCAACCGCTGATTAGCAATCTCATCATGAATATTGAACAAGAGTATACATCCGCAAGAAGAAAATGGAGAGAGCACAGCAAAGAGAAAGAGAGAGAAAACCTATTACCATTTATCAAAGCATGTTTCCCTGGTTTTAAATTTGTACTGCCTCTTGTATGTTACGATTGTGACGCCCTATTTTTTATCCATGTACCTCGCAAAAGAACCACAAGAAGGGTTAGCATTTATAGAAATTGATGATACATATTATTTGAAATATGTTTACTTTTATATGTTATTCCCTTTTTGGCCTGCCAAAGGGCAAAGGCTATAGAGATGCCTTCTCTTTTTGTTGACTAAAATAGAAAAGAGGTTCAGTTGTATTTTCAAGCATTTTTTGATAGGAAAAAAATATTGATTGGTTTAAATAAGATAGTGGACACTCATTTAAATGAAGAGTGTGTAAATCTAATGATAGGCATGTCTTGAGTTTTGAAATATGGAATGAATGCTCATTTACCAAAGAAAGATTTTGGGCTACCCTTGAAAGCATGAAACTTTGAAAGCTTTAGAGGTAAAGACTTAGCTATTGGGTGGCTTCACAAATCCCAAGAGTTACCTTTTTCATTTTGAGAAGTTCTTTCATCCACCTTTTCATTTTAAGAAGTTCTTTCATCCCGTTGGAACTTGAGGTGATAGACTAAAGAAGTCAGTTTTGCTAGTTCAAACTTTAAGGAAGGGATCTATCCTTTGGAGCCTTAACTTCTAGAGATGTTTTACTTTTATCTTTACAGATTTTAAAGCTAAGTTTAAAACTTAATGATGTAAAACTTTTAAAGTAAAGTCTTCAATGAAGACCTAGAGTTTTTTTTTCTAAGGTAAAAATTTGAATTAAAGAAAGTGAAAAGGTTACATGGAGGGTTACCCCGACGTGCTATAGTTTTAAGGCTTAGAACTTTAGAGCTTTTAAAGTGGGATTTACATCTTAGGGATGTAGAGTTTTAAATTTGTAAATTTGTAAAGGAAGCTCTAGAGTTTAAAGATGTAGAATTTTTAAAGTGGGCTCTAGAGCTTAGGGAGGTAGAGCTTATGGGGTGCTATATTAATTCAATTCTATGTGCTTACGTTTTTTTTTTTCTGAAGCTTAGAGATATAGAGCTTTTAAAGTGGGATCTAGACTTAAATCAAGGCCTAAAAAATGACACCTATTTTTTTTTTGGCAAGGGCTATTTTGCTTATCAAAACAAATGCTTTAAAAAAACCTCATGTCATTTGACTGCTAGAATCTCAAAACTGTCTATCATTTTTTGTGTTTATACCCTTTAGTTAACGTTATATTATATGGCAAACTATATAAGTTGATTGCATTACACAAAGCATATGAAAGAGGGCTTGAAAAATTGCATGTCAAAAAAGAAATTTCTATTATGCCTGGCAGACCTAGTGATTTTATCACTTGTTATGTTTGGAAGAAAAAAAGAAAACATGCAAGTCTCCTTGCATGGGGGAGGTTGCACAGTCCTTCCTAATTTTTATAATACGACGGAACGTGCCATTCCCATGACAGCGTGCAATTTTCAGTGTGTTCATTTCACAGCGTTCTCAACGATCAAGAGTAAAATGTGGTAGTTCTTACTCACCGTACATTCAAACATCTCGTGTTTGTAAATGTACAAGAGTTGTGTCCAGGGTTCTTTACATGTTGACTGCAATGAAACATAATAACATCAGGAACGTCTCAAATTTAAGTAGGAAGCATGATATATTTTTCTAGAAGTTTTTGTGCTTTTTGAAGAACACCATAATTGGCATACATGTCGTCCCAGGTAATGCCAAGCACAACTTCTTTTTTCAATAGCCCGTGACTAACAATATCATCGTGAATTTTGTTGCTCATATCACTATCTTACATATTTCCACATGACTTCAAGAGGAAAGTATAGGTGATTGCATATGGAGCGATGTTCTCGCTTTGTATGTGTTGAAAGTAGCCCAGGGCTTTCTGGACCTGCCCCATTTGGCATACATGTCGACAAAGGCAATGCCAAGCATAAAGATTTTTTCGACAATCCCTAACTAACAGTATGATCGTAGGTTCTTTTGTCTATCTTAGCATCTTCGATGTCCTCGCTTTGTATGTGTTGAAAGTAGCCCAGGGCTTTCTGGACCTGCCCCATTTGGCATACATGTCGACAAAGGCAGAAAGATTTTTTCGACAATCCCTAACTAACAGTATGATCGTAGGTTCTTTTGTCTATCTTAGCATCTTCCAAATTGCCACATGCCTTCTAGATGCAAGCATAGGTGATTACATCAAGAGAAATGTCCTCGCTTCGCATGTTGGAAACAGCCAGCCAGAGCTTCTTGGCCCTGTCCTTGTTGGACATATCCCACAATGAATGCACTTGAAGAGATGACATTTTGACATCCAACCAAAGTTTCTTGGCCATGTCCCTTTTGAGCATATCCCACAATCAATGCACTTGAAGAGACGACATTCCGAAAATCAAGGCAGTGCCACATGCGTTCAAGATGAAAGCATAGGTGATTGCATCTGGGGAGATTCCCTCGCTTTGCATCTGTTGAAAATAGCCTAGGGCTTTTTCCCATCTCACCATCAATGCGATCTAAAGAGAGAGACGCATGTAGAGGGTGCTCATTACAAATAAGGATGCATAACTTTCCAAAGAACATTAACTCGCTTGATCATTGGTACCAACTCCTCCATGCGAAATACATAAGTCGGAGTTTGAGCTTGGATTTGTGTAAACTTGTAACTATGTTGCGAGGAAAATTGGAGGCCAAAAATCACAAAGCAAGTAAGGATTTGGTTCTGGCATACATGCTTTCAAGATGCAAGCATAGATGATTACATTAGGAGAAATATCCTTGCTTTACATATTGGAAACAGTCTATGCATTCAAGACAAAAGCATAGGCGATTGCATCTAGAGAGATGCCCTCGCTTTGCATCTCTTGAAATAGACTTGGGCTTTTTCCCATCTTAGCATCTTCCATATTGCCACATGCCTTCAAGATGCAAGCATAGGTGATTGCATATAGAGAGACGCGCTCACTTCACATAAAGAGATGTGCTTGCTTTGCATCAGCTCAAAATAGTCTAGAGCTTGATGGCTCTACCCTTGTTCGGCACATCCAAAAATCAATGCGTTCCAAGAGGCAACATTCTGTACAAGAAGCTCCTCAAGCACTTTTTGTGCTTTCTCAAGCGCACCATATTTGACATACATGTCGTCCAAGGCAATGCCAAGCACAACTTCTTTTTTCATCAACACCTAATTAACAACATTGTCGTGAATTTTTGTTGCCCATATCACCGTCTTGCATAGAGCCACATGACTTCAAGAGGCAAGTATAGGTGATTGCATCTGGAGCAATTTCGTTGCTTTGCATTTGGTGAAAATAGCCCATGGCTTCGTGGCCCTGCCACATTTGGCATACATGTCGACCAAGGCAATGCCAAGCATAAAGATTTTTTTGAGAGTCCCTAACTAACAGTATGATTGTAAGTTCTTTTGCCTATGCTAGCATCTTCCAAATTGCCACATGCCTTCAAGATGCAAGCATACGTGATTACATCAACCAACCAGAGATTCTTGGCCCTGTCCTTGTGGGACATATCCCGCAATCAATGCACTTGAAGAGACGACATTCCGCAAAGCTTGTTGGCATCGTCCTTGTTGGGAATATCCCACAATAAATGCACTTGAAGAGATGACATTCCAAACATCAAGATAGTGACACATGCCTCCAAGACGTCTGGAGAGATGTCCTTGCTTTGCATCTGTTGAAAATAGCCCAGGGATTTTGCCCATCTTAGCATCTTCCAAATTTCCGCATGCCTTCAAGATGCAAGCATAGGTGATTGCAATCAAAGATAGACCTTCCCTTCGCATCTGGTAAAAACACCCAGAGCTTTCTTGCCACAGCCTAGAGCTTTCTAGAGCTACTCTTGTTGCGAACATTTCAAAATCAGTGCATTCTGAGAGGAGACATTTCGAATAGGAATCCCCTCAAGCACTTTTCATGCTATCTCAAGCGCACCACATTTAGCATACATATCAGTGCCAAGCACGATATCTTTTTTCTTGCGTAGAGACGCATGCCTTCAAGATTCATGCGTAGGTGATTTATGGAGAGAGGCCTTCTTTAGAAAACAGCCCAAGGCTTTCAAGCCTTGCCACATTTGGCATACATGTCGACCAAGGCAATGCCAAGCATAAAGATTTTTTCGACAATCCTTGACTAGGAGTATGATCGTAAGTTCTTTTGCCTATCCCAGCGTCTTTCGAATTTACAAATGCCTTCAAGATGCAAGCATAGGTGATTACATCAAGAGAAATGTCCTCGCTTTGCATGTTGGAAACAGCCAGCCAAAGCTTCTTGGCCATGTCCATGTTGGGCATATCCCGCAATCAATGCACTTGAAGAGACGACATTCCATCAGCCAGCGAAAGGGAAAAGAATTATCTAATTATTTATGTGCACATCAGAATAGATCTAACAATTATGGGGCCTCAGGTGCGTCCAAGTTTGGGCCAGAGCACCTTAGGGAGACCCTAGCAGAAAATACCATGAAGCCCTAGTGATTGGGAAATCGGGTCTTCAATGAAGGGGTAGATAGTAGCCTCAGATTTTAGGCTCAGTAGATTCCGTGTGCTAGTGCAAGCATAGGAATGAGATGGGGTCCTTAACAACAGTAACCCTAAGGCCTGAATTATTTTTACGGCCTTAGGGTAAGTCAATTAAATTATTTTAAATGATTTGCGCTGGACCAAATGGCCGGACAAGTACGAACAGATAATGCCAGAGCAGTGTCGGTATGGCATTGTGCTGGGGAGCAGCTAACATTTCATTAGTAGCATCTGTGTGTGCAGTTGTGAGTTAATTTGCACATTTCATTAATAGCTTAGGGACTTTAAATGTGAAAGTTGAATGGTTTTAAAGTTATTAAGTAAGTGTGCCACTTGGCACACTTACCAATGCAAAACTAGCTCTCCCACTCTCATCCTCTTTCTCTTCTAGCGTCCCCTCTTCCTGCTGGCTTGAAAGAGTACCCCACCCCCCTATACCCATATTTGGCAGTGCTCCTACCCCCCCAATTGGTGAGTATTCTCAGCATTTGATCCCTCCTTTAGACCAGCCCCTTACGACATATGTGGTGGCCTCGTGCTCCCATTGTCTAGAACAAGGGTTCTCATAGCCATAGCCAGCTTTTGGTGAAGTTTCATCGCAAGAAGTTGCAGCAGGCACTCTCTTCGTAGAGTGTGGTGGCTGTAAATTCTCCATTTTCATCCCTTAATGATCTCTTTTAGGGTGAATTTCAGTAAAGTACACATAGAATCTAGTTCTTCTCTACCTACACTACGCGTACACAAAAGTTTGGTGCGATTCCATCGCGAAAAAGGTCTCTATTTCGGCTTTGGAAGGTGCTCAGGTAACATTTTCAAGTTATGTGCAGAAAATTACAGCAAGCATGTGTGCATGCATTTTGCGTGTTTCTCCCTTGTTTTTGTTGCAAGAATGATTATGCATAAAGGGACACAGTTAGCGGAAGATAGACTTTCATTTTTGAGAGCTTCCGTTGGGTTTTGTGGAAGATAGAATCTCGTTTTCGAAAGCTTCCCAAAATCTCATAGCAAAGGGAAAATCCTCTCAATATTTAGAGAGTAGCTTTCACACTCTCTCAGTCAGAAGCAGAAAAGAAAGAATAGAGGATGGGCTATTGCCCCATTCCTGTGCTTGTAAAGATTCTCCCTTAGTAATAAAGATAATCTCTTTATGGGGGGGAACCAGCCCATCTTCTTGTCCCCAATGAAGTGTCAAGCTTTTCCTCCCTCTCTCTCTAATTCTCTTGAGTATTTGAAATACAATTAAAGTCAGTTTACGCTTCCGTATTTTTGTGACAGTGGTATCACAACAAGGTCATCTCTCTGTTTCTTAAGGGATTGATGACTCCTGGCAAACTGCAGAAATGGGAGGACGCGAGATAGAGTTCTCTCTCCTTCAACAGCGGATGGCAGAGTTGCAAAAAGCTCTCTCCCATCCAGAAGTCCAAAAGATTCTCCATACTCTTGAGAAAGGGAAGAAGAAAGTGCCGATGGGATCGGAAGAAATCCCGCAGAACCCAAAGACGCAAGAACCAAAGAAAGATCCTTTAATTGGAACCTCCCGCATGCACGAGAGGCAGAGGAAACCTCCAAAATGTCATGTGCGGTTTAATCCAAAGTTTCAAGAGCAGGATCCTCCTGATTCTCCTCAGTTTTCTTTCATGAAGGATCTGGATGACATAGTCGCTCCAGAAGACATGTTTCTTGATGATCTGTCACAGCAAGAAGTGAATTCAAGGGAAAGGACTCTTGTCCACAAGGAGTATAAGCATAGAAAGAAGAAGCACCACAGGCAGAAAACATTCAAGTCAGGAGACAAAGATGTAAAATTCGACATCTACAATGGACAACATGATAATGACAAAGCTTTGGTTTCCATCTGCCAATTTGAAGTTGCATTTGCAGAAGGGAACTTTAAAGAAATATCCAAGCTTCGCCATGTCAATATGTACCTGAAAGGCACCGCCAGCAATTGGTGGTTAACCCTGATCCTAGAAAAATGCAAACCCCAAGATTGGACTGCTTTCAAGAAGGAGTTCTACGCACTGTTCCTTCCTCCAGACTATGAGGAAGAGGTAAAGAAAGAATGGGATCGACTCTCACAGTCAGAGAACGAAACTGTTCCATGATATGTGGATAGGTTTTGGGACATTCTCTTGAAAGTCACTCCATTCAAGAAGATTGAAGATTCAGAGAAGATGCGCAAGTTTGAAGCAGGATTGCATGAAGCCTTGCAAAAGGCTATGAAGCTTTACCCTCGAGGTAACTTGCAGATACTTATGGAATCAGCTCACATAGCTGATGGAATACATGACAAGGGTACTCCCAGGAAGATGGAGCAAAGCACCTATCATGCCAAGCAGAAGGCTCTCCATGAGCAACCTACCTCTACTTCTTCTTCTCAAAAGAAGAAAAGAACCGCCTCCGATGCAGAAGCAAAGCCAAATCAGCCCAAGAAAGGGAAATATCTCTCTCCTGCTGAATTGAGAACCTACATCAACAAAGGAAGATGCTTCAAGTGTGGAAAAATTGGACATATGAAGGGTGAGTGCCCTACTAAAACCCCGCAACCACCCTCTTCTAATGCAGTCCTAGATGTACAGGGAAATACAACCAAGGATGGAAAAGAAAGAGTTCTTCTCAAAGGATGGGGTAGTATCAACAACCAATGGGCTCTTATTTTGTTTGATCCTGGCAGTACATACAATTTCATCTCTGCAAAGCTAGCTGATGACCTGAATTTACAGCCCAACCATTTTGGAGTTTAAATTCAAGCACAATCTGCTTTCAAAGGGCAGAACTCCAGCTCTACTCCAATCATAGGGAAGCTGAATTTGAATGTCGACAACTACAAAGATCAAGAGTCTTTCTTACTAGCTTCACTTGAAGGGTGTGATGTCATCTTGGGAATGCCTTGGCACTACAAGATGCATCCTATTCCTGACGTTCAGAAAACTTTATCCTTTGATCATAAAAGAAAGGAATATCTTGTACTTGCGGATGCAGGTGATTGGCGTATCCCCATCGCCAATCACATTGAAATCAAGAAAGAAATGAAAAAGTGTGTTTTAGCGCTTAATTTTTGCAAGAGAGAGAGAGATGTGTCTGCTTCACAAATTTCTTCCTCTTTAGAGCAAAAAAGACTTAAGCTATTAGAAAGTTTCAAAGATTGTTTTGCAGACGAACTTCCAAATGAACTCCCACCTTCTCGACTTGAGGATCATACAATTGATTTGATCCCAGGAAGTTCTCCTCCAAATCAGCCCCCTTATCGAGTTAGTCTAATGTAGCAAGAGGAAATCCTCAAACAAGTCAACGAACTTTTGGAAAGGGCTTAATAAGACCTAGTACTTCTCCATATTGTTCACTTGTCTTGCTAGTACTGAAAAAGGATGGCACATTCCGCATGTGCATAGACTATAGATCTCTAAACAAGATCACAATCAAGAATCGGTTTCCAATCCCTCGGATTGATGACATTCTTGATAAGTTACAAGGAGCAAGTGTCTTTAGTCGTATAGACTTGAACAGCAGGTATCATCAAATCCGCATAGCTCCTCAAGATGTGCATAAGACTTCATTTAGAACAACCTTCGGGTTGTATGAATTCTTAATGATGCCTTTTGGACTCACTAATGCACCAACCACATTCAACAGAAAGATGGATAGAATTTTCCACTCATATAGAATATTTACAAGAGTTTTCTTCGATGAAGTCTTAATCTTCTCAGAGACGGAAGACAAACACTATAAGCATCTCACATTAGTGTTTGAAGAATTACACAAACACAAATTATTTGTGAATGCTAAGAAGAGTGAGTTCTTTCTAAAAGAAATCCACTATTTGGGCCATATAGTATCTCACAACCAGGTGAAAATGGACCTTGATAAGATTTAAGCAGTTGTAGAATGGCCTATGCCAACTATAGTACATGACGTATGAAGTTTTCTCGGCCTCTGTTCCTATTATCGGCATTTCATTCGAGCCTTTGCTTCCATAGTGGGTCATCTCCATGATCTGACAAAGAAGCGGATTCCTTCTATTTGGGGACCTGGACAAAAACAAGCTTTTGGAAAGCTTAAGTATCTACTCAGTCACGAACCTGTTCTCACCATCCCTGATCTTTGCAAGCCTTTCGAGGTGTACTGCGATGCATCTGGAGATTGTGTAGGAGCAGTTTTGAACCAAGAGGGTCACGCCATAGCCTACAAAAGTCGGCGCCTTAAAGATGCAGAGTTGCATGCTTCCATATATGAGAAAGAGCTAATGGCAGTAATTCATGCTCTTTCCATTTGGAAACATTATCTATTAGGAGCTGATTTTATAATCAAGACAGATCATCAGAGTCTTCGCTACTTTCTCACACAGAAAAAGTTATCAGAAAAGAAGATGAGATGGGCCAACTTTCTTTCAATGTTCCATTTTTAGATTTTACACACTTTTGGAACAAAGAATGCAGTTGCAGATGATCTCTCCAGGCGTCCAAAGATCAATGCACTGACAAGAATTTATCATGAGGAACTAGAATCTCTCAGTGAGATGTATCCTCAAGATCCAGACTTTGCTACAATTTGGGCAGATCTTCAAGCTGGTCACTCGAGGCCACCTTATTCCATTAGGGATAATAGGCTATATCATCAACAAGAAATATGCATAGCTCAGCCCTTACGACAGAAGGTGATGGATGAACCACATAATTCTCCTTATGCCGGGCATCGAGGAATTGCCGCTACCACTAGTGCCCTCAAAAGATATTTCTTTTGGCCAACACTCCGTGCGGACATTGAAAAATATGTACGCAAGTGTTTAGTCTGCCAAAAAGTGAAATATGACAGACATAAAGTTTATGGCAAGCTTCAGCCATTCCCTATGCCTAACACACCATGGGAAAGTATTGCCATGGATTTTATTACGGATCTTCCCAGATCCAAGAATGGAAATGATGCAATCTGGACTATAGTAGACAGATTCAGTAAGCAAGCACATTTCCTTCCAGTTAAGAAGACGATCAAAGCTGATTTCTAGCCCAGATTTTTAAACACCATGGATTGCTATTGTCAGCGATAGAGATCCTCGGATGACTAGTCTATTTTGGCAAGCATTGTTCGAGAACTTGGGAACTAAGGTTGATTTTTCATCAGCTTATCATACTCAAACAGATGGTCAAAGCGAAATTGCCAATGCCACTATTTTAGACCTCCTCATGTGCTATGTTTCGGAAAGACAATCCGAATGGAAACAATACTTACCATTAGTTGAGTTTGCGTATAATAATACCATACATTTCTCAACTGGTAAAGCTCCACTCAATATTATTTATGGGAAGCCACTCTTGCTTCCAATCATGGTTACCAAAGAAAACATATTTTCTGCAGATGAATTTGTGCGAAATATTGATACTGCCTACCAACAAGTAAAGCAAGCAATCCTTTGCACAAGAGCAACAGAAGAGAAAAGCAGACAAGCATAGAAGGCATCTCAATCTTGAAAAAAGACAATATGTCCTGCTTCGGTTAGAGAAAGCTAGATTGAAAAAGTGGGTCGGAAAAGGGGAAGTTGTTAAACTTTTTCGTAGATTTTACATCCCTTTCAAGATTACAAATAGAGTCAATGACATGACTTGTAGATTGGATTTGCCTCCTCATTGGCGCATCCATAATGCTTTTCATGTAAGTCTCCTCCGACCATATGTTGGACCTCCTCTAGTGGCGCCAGTACAAGAAGATCCTCCAGAAGTCGAAGAGACTGAGGAAATCCTTCAACCTGAGTAGATAATTCACCACTCTGAGAGACAACTAAAGTCCAGGAGCCTACATCGAAAGTATTTAGTCAAGTTCAAGAATTACACCCCTTTAGATGCAAAGTGGATGATTGAGTCCGATCTCAGGACTACCCAGACATCTTTCACAGTTATGTTGACGCTCTACAGTTGAGGTCAATTGTTTAGAACCAAGAGGGATGTAACTATGTCAGACTTTGTAAATAATTAATTTATTTATGAGAAACTAATTATCTAATTAGTTGTGTGCACATCAAAATCGATCTAATAGTTCTGGGCCTCAAGTGCGTCCAAGTTTGGGCCACAGCACCTCAGGGAGACCCTAGCAGAAAATACCTTGAAGCCCTAGTGATTGGGAAGTCGGGTCTTCAATGAAGGGGTAGATTGTAGCCTCATATTTTAGGCTCATAAAATTACGCACGCTAGTGCAAGCACAGGAATGAGATGGGGTCCTTAGAACAACAGTAACCCTAAGGCTTGAATTGTTTTTACAGCCTTAGGGGATAAGTCAATTAAATTATTTTAAATGATTTACGCTGGAACAAATGGTCGGACAAGTACGAACAGGTAATGCCACAGCAGTGTCGGTATGGCATTGTGTTGGGGAGCAGCTAACATTTCATTAGTAGCATCTGTGTGTGCAGTTGTGAGTTAATTTGCACATTTCATTAATAGCCTAGGGACTTTTAAATATGAAAGTTGAATGGTTTTAAAGTTATTAAGTAAGTGTGCCACTTGTCACACTTACCAATGCAAAACTAGCTCTCCCACTCTCACTCTCATCCTCTTTCTCTTCCTAGCGTCCCCTCTTCCTGCTGTCTTGATAAGAGTACCCCCTCCCCCATTTCCCAGTGTTGGCAGTGCTCCTACCCCCCCAATTGTGAGTATGCTCTACGCATTGGAGCCCTCCATGGAAGCTTGAGACCACCAGCCCCTTACGACATATGTGGTGGCCTCCTGCTCCCATTGTCTAGAACAAGGGTTCTCATAGCCATAGCCAGCTTTTGGTGAAGTTTCATCGCGAGAAGTTGCAGCAGGCACTCTCTTCGTAGAGTGTGGTGGCTGTAAATTCTCTGTTTTCAGCCCTTAATGATATCTTTTAGGGTGAATTTCAGTAAAGTACACATAGAATCTAGTTCTTCTCTACCTACACTACGCGTACACAAAGTTTGGTGCGATTCCATCGTGAAAAAGTTCTCTATTTCGGCTTTGGAAGGTGCTTAGGTAACATTTTCAGGTTATGTGCAGAAAATTATAGCAAGCATGTGTGTGTGCATTTTGCGTGTTTCTCCCTTGTTTTTGTTGCAAGAATGATTATGCATAAAGGGACACAATTAGCGGAAGGTAGACTCTCATTTTTGAGAGCTTCCGTTGGGTTTTGTGGAAGATAGACTCTCGTTTTCGAAAGCTTCCCAAAATCTCATAGCAAAGGGAAAATCCTCTCAATATTTGGAGAGTAGCTTTTGCACTCTCTCAGTCAAAAGCCAAAAAGAAAGAATAGAGGACGGGCTATTGCCCTGTTCCTGTGCTTGTAAAGATTCTCCCTTAGTAATAAAGATAATCTCTTTAGGGGGGGGGGGGGGGGCTAGCCCATCTTCTTGTTCCCAATGAAGTGTCAAGATTTTCCTCTCTCTCTCTCTCTCTCTCTCTCTCTCTCTAATTCTCTTGAGTATTTGAAATACAATTAAATTCAGTTTATGCTTCCGTATGTTTGTGACAGCCTTGTCCCTGTTGGGAATATCACACAATCAATGTAATTGAAGAGACGATAGTTCGGACATCAAGGCAGTGCCACATGCCTCCAAGACGAGAGCATAGGTGATTGCATTTGGAGTGATGTCCTTGCTTTGCATCTATTGAAAATAGCCTAGGTCTTTTGTCCATCTCAACATCTTCCAAATTGCCGCAGGCTTTCAAGATGCAAGCATATGTGATTGCAATTAGATCTAGTAAAAACACCCCAGAGCTTTCATGCCACAACCTAGAGCTTTTTGGCATTGCTCTTGTTGTGCACATTTCCAAATCAATGCATTCCATGTCGCAAACTACTGATGTGTCAAAGTCCTGAAGAAGGGAGCCAACTTACAGATGTCGATCGAGGGGCCTAAACCCTAAGAAGAACAAGTAACAAAAGAAGAAGTCCTACCAACTTATGGGGACCCCGTCCGATGGGGCCCCAAGTGACATAAAGGATTAAAATAAAGTAGGACCCGCACACACACAAACTGATGACATGGCAGATTTCCAAAAATTGCACTGACATGATGACATGGCAGGCTATACGGATTTCCACATTTTGTGCTGACTATTGTACATATTTTTGTGGTTTACGCTGGCAGCTTTTTGGCATTGCTTTTGGACGAGAAGCTTTTGAGTTTGAAGGCTTTTCATGTAAAACTGCTTTTGGGACCTTGGGCCTTTAAATATGAGGCTAGGGCTCATTCTCTGGCATGCTTCCTGGAGAAGGTGCAGAGTCTGGAGTATCGGCTTGTACTGTGTTGATGCAATATAAAGAAATACCAAAAGGGGTGCCAAGGTTTGGGGGCCAATGCTACTCTATGTCGCGTGTTGTCTCTCTCTCTCAGTTCAGGTGTTATTGAAGTGCTAAAAGTCTATTTAGTCTGTTCTTTTCTTCTATTGGCACATGGTGCCCATCTTGTGACAGTGGTATCAGAGCAGCAGGCGTGTGCTTTTCTGAAAGAATACCGGTCCTACCAAGGAGCAGGCAGAGCTATTGGAATTTTATTTGAGGTATCTTCGGCCTCTGATCCTGGACTTATTAGCCACTACCACCCTTACTTCATCGCGCATTGGACGCGCTCCCGTCTTGATTGCTCTTTCTTACAGGGCATAAGCCATAAAGAACCCAAGACTTGGAATTCATGGATTCAGCACGATATTTGCAGTTTCTGCTCAACAAACTTCACGACATTCTTTCGCGGCATCCTCAGCAAAATCTTCCGATGCTGCAAAGTTTTCAACAATTTTTGAACTACATGTTACCCCCTCTGATGCCCCAGGTGGTACCTCCTTCTCCGACATCAAAAAGTACGAGAGCTTCCAACCGGCAACCTTCTCAGCCTTCTGTTCCAATCGGGGAAGTTTTCAAGAATACGGTACAACCATCTGACCCTAATCCAGTGAAACCGCCTTTGCCACCGCCATTGCCCCCCACCTCCACCACCACCACCGCCACTAGGCTACAATGGTTGGAGCCCATATGGATACCCTTATTATCCATACCTAGGATATGCACCTAACCAACCCAAATATTTCAAAGATGGTGGTACGACAGTCAAACTTTTCACTTTTTTCGGGGTGAAAGATCGCAAGAAAGCATTGCAGTTCCTACAGCAATTCGACAACATCTATGCTTCAGGGAACTATACAGAAGAATCCAAGATTTCTCGAGCAATGGGATTTCTTAAAGATAATGCTATGCAATAGTGGAGTTCAATCGCGACACAACCGCATGCTCCAAGGACCTGGCAAGCTTTCAAGATAGTTTTTGCACGTAGTTACATGACTTCTATGTTTGACATCACCATTGTCGGAATACTGTCTATCCAAGCAAGTCTCCACCGTGCAAGAAGTTATGGACCTTGCTGCAGTCGGCTACAAATTGATGAAGGGAAAGCTAGAGTTTACCACAGAAGAATCTTCGGTCAGTAACCACAACTCTCGCCACAACAAAGAACAAATTCTCGAGAGTCTCGTGAAAGTCAACTACAAAGGCCTCGTTTAACACCTCAACAACGAGACACCTTACTACAAGAAGGTTGATGTTTTGGATGCTTTCAAACAGGACATAACTAGTTTGGTTGTCCCCAACACACTGATAGAACCGCGGAGCCGACTCCCGTGTCGACGGTCGACAGAAACCCAGGACCATCTCCAGCCAAAAAAGCTGAACCGACATCTATGGCATACGCCTTGAAAGTACAAATGAATTTTGTCCAGCATATGACAAAGTCAATGGCTTCAAAGCCCTTATTTTCTTTGACCCCGGAGCTACAGAGAACTTCATCCATCCAGAATTCTTAAAGCAGATGCACTTTGATTATGATGAAGAGGGTGGAGAAATTGAAGCTGATTGGTGCTCTTCCAGTGACTATTCAAAATTATCATGGAAAAGCTGATTTCCACATCATGAAGTTGGACAATTGTGACGTTCTATTAAGAATGCCTTGGCATGACAAGAATGATACGACTCTCCATGTTCGAAACCAAACCATCACCGTGATACAGAAGGGCAAGGCAATCGTCCTCAAAGTTCGGTTGTTCGAAATAAACTCTCTAGTTGTTTTATAGTTAGATACTTTTGAACTTTGTTTGAGAAAGTATTGTTTGAAACTTTGTTTGGAATTTGTTTGAAATGGATGGTATCTGTTTTGAATCTGTCTTGGTGCCGATTTGAAATGTTTGAAATGTTTGACTCTGGTGTTAATATTGGTTTCAATGGTTGGTGATTTTACTCCCGGGTGGAGGGTGACCAATGATGTTTGAGAATGCTTATTCATACTCATGGCCCAGACCCTTGTGGTTATTTGCAGAGGGAGTATTGAATGATTGAAAAGTGTTGCTACTCATAGTCCGGACCAGCATGGTTATTTACGGGGGGAGTATTAAGGAGTCTGAGTAGTGGTTACTCTCATCACCTCCAAACGATGCAAGCAGCGGTCTGAGAGGCGTTTGGTGTAAAAGGCCTCTATATCTCATGGCCCATACCTTTTAAGGTTATTTACGGGAAGAGTGATGAGGGAGTCGTTGAACAGCTCATGGCCCGGACCTTGTTAGGTTATGTCGGAGGAGTGCTCATCGGCGGATTTATGTTTCTATGTCTTGCAACATGCATATGTGAGCATTTGTGTCGCATTGTGATGTGCCAACCACTGAATATTCCTAATTGGATGAGATTGCCTAGGTATGTAATTTTGGTACATCAAGACACCCATGGAAGATCAGTACGGTCTGGGTCTCATGGCTAATTTTACTACGCCAAATATCAAAAGTTCCGATCTGGACAAAAGGAGAAGCTAACTCCTTAACAAAAAGAGCAAACTGAATGTCCCTCGGAATGACCCTCGGATTTTTTGTTTTGAGCTAACTTGAGTTGTTTTGCAGATATGCTGTGATTGCGGACGATTACTCTCTTTCAAGAAGGGGAGATGTCACAAATTGTTGACGTGTCAAAGCCCTGAAGAAGGGAGCCAACTTGCAGATGTCGATCGAGGGGCCTAAACCCTAAGAAGAACAAGTAACAGAAGAAAAAGTCCTACCAACTTATGGGGACCCCGTCCGATGGGGTCCCAAGTGACATAAAGAATTAAAATAAAGCACGATCCGCACACACACACAAACTGATGACGTGGCAGATTTTTGAAAATTGCACTGACATGATGACGTGGCAGGCTGTACGGATTTTCGCGTTTTGTGCTGACTGCTATACGAATTTTCGTGATTTACACTCATAGATTTTTGGCATTGCTTTTGGACCAGAAGCTTTTGAGTTTGAAGGCTTTTCATGTAAAATTGCTTTTGGGGCCTAGGGCCTTTAAATATGAGGCTAGGGCTCATTCTCTTGCATGCTTCCTGGAGAAGGTGCAGAGTCTGGAGTATCGGCTTGTACTGTGTTGATGCAATATAAAGAAATACCGAAAGGGGCGCCAAGGTTTGGGTCCAATACTCTCTAGGGTGGAATTCCACCACTCTGTGTCGCGTGTCGTCTCTCTCTCTCTCTCTCTCTCAGTTCAATTGTTATTGAAGTGCTAAAAGTCTGTTCAGTCTGTTCTTTTCTTCTATTGGCACGTGGTGCCCATCTTGTGACATTCCAAGTGGCGACATTCCGGATAGGGAGCTCCTCAAGCACTTTTTGTGCTTTCTCAAGTGCACCACATTTAGCATACATATCAACCAAGACAGTGCCAAGCATGACCTCTTTTTTCTTGCGTAGAGCCACATGCCTTCAAGATGCATGCGTAGATGATTGCATCTGGAGAGAGGCCTTCGCTTCGCATCTTTAGTAGAAAACAGCCCAAGGCTTCCTGGTTGTGTGACATTTGGCATACATGTCGACCAAGGCAATGCCAAGCATGAAGGATTTTTTTTACAATCCTTGACTAGCAATATGATCGTAAGTTCTTTTGCCTATCCTAGCGTCTTCCGAATTGCCAGATGCCTTCAAGATGCAAGCATAGGTGATTACATCAGGAGAAATGTCCTCACTTTGCAATCTTGGCCATGTCCCTGTTGGGAATATCCAGCAATCAATGCACTTGAAGAGACGACATTTCTACAGCCAGCCAAAGCTTGTTGGCCATGTCCCTATTGGGAATATCCCACAATCAATGCACTTGAAGAGACAACTTCCAGACTTTAAGGTAGTGCCAGATGCCTCCAAGACGAAAGCATAGGTGATTGCATCTGGAGTGATGCCCTCGCTTTGCATCTGTTGAAAACAGCCTAGGGCTTTTGCCCATCTCAGCATCCTCCAAATCACCGCATGCCTTCAAGATGCAAGCATAGGTGATTGCATCTACAGAGATGCGCTCGCTTCATATAGAGGGATGTGCTCACTTCACATCAGGTGAGAAGAGTCTAGAGCTTCCTTGCCCCGCCCTTGTTCGGCACATCCCGCAATCGCTACTTTTCAAGAGGCGACATTCCGTACAAGAAGCTTCTCAAGCACTCTTTGTGCTTTCTTAAGAACACCATATTTGGCCTACATGTCGTCCAAGGCAATGCCAAGCACGACTTCTTTCCTATAACTCACATGTTCAATTGAAAGCAAGCCTACTTGCTTTGAGCATGTGTTTGCATCTACAGAGATGCGCTCGCTTCATATAGACAAATGTGCTCGCTTCGCATCAATTGGAAATAGCCTAGAGCTTCCTTGCCCATTGATGTTCGGCACAACCAGGCAGAGCTTCTTGGACCTGTCTCTGCTGGGCATATCCCGCAATCAGTGTGTTTAAAGAGGCGACATAAACATGCGCACATGCTCAATTGAGAGCGCTACAGGTAGCTAGAGCTTCTTGGCCCTGTCCCTATTGGGCATATCCCCGCAATCAATGCACTTGAAGAGACGACATTCCGCAATCAATGCGTTTTAAGAGGCGACATAAACATGCATACATGTTTAATTGAGAGCAAGCCTACTTCAGCCTGCTTTAAGAAGCTTGTCTCAGAACATGCACACATGTTCAATTGAAAGCAAGCCTACTTTGAACATCATAAAGAGAATAAGTGGAATTAGAAACGTTTCAACAACTCAGAAACACATACGAGAGAGAGAGAGAGAGAGAGAGAGAGAGAGAGAGAGAGAGAGAGAGAGAGAGAGAGAGAGAGAGAGAGAGAGAGAGAGAGAGAGAGAGAGAGAGAGAGAGAGAGTGCCAACCCTGACGACGACCTGTTGGATGTGTTGCGTTATGCTGAGGAGCTGCTGATTGCAACGACTTGCTGGATGCGTCGTGCCGAGGTGAGGAGCTGAAGAATTGCGGTGACCTGTTGGAATAAAAAAGCAAGACCTACGACGACCTGTTGTTGCGAGATAAAAAAAGCCAACGACTTGCTGTTGTATTTAACAAATCCTGTCGTTTCAAAAGCTGTGTCACGTGGATTACTGAGAAGCCACGGAGATGTTACGCTAACGAAGTAAGCAAGTTAATTAGAAACTAAAATGTCTAAAACTCACTCTCTCTCTCTCTCTCATAAAATATTACTGATACAATCGCAACTTTTATCTACAATAAACTGAATTACACAATAATATTATAGAATGAAATGGTGCATGATACCTAATGAGATTCCTTTTCAAGTCACATAATCAACACCAAAAATGTTCGTGCAATGAGATGCAATCGAACTAAGCACCTCCACAGTTAAACTAGCCCACTATGAGGGCATGCTTACAGTGTGTGCGACCCGCTCCCCTTAAAAAATATATACTTGGTTGTCCCATGTCTCTTGCACACATCGTTCTACCCTCTCCATCATGGTTTTGTTATGGTTATGTGTCAGCTATCCTCCTTGTTTCCACGACCTGCCATCTAGCACTCCGCTTACTTTTCCTATTTGATCCCAAGGGGGGATCTCATGAGATTCCCCTAATAAATGCACAAAGCAAAAGCGTAGGCACATACCTAGATAAAATGAAATCCATAATACTCTTCACTAATAGACAACTACTCACTACCTACTACGTAATCGCTTTTATACATTTGTTTAGCCAGAACCTTTGAAGATGCCTTGGCTCACCTTAGAATATATTTTTTTAAACTGCTGTCAAGAGCTGCAACAAACTCACATACTCGCTCGCTCTCCCCAAGGTCCCTTTGAGCTAAACCAATCTACCACGTTCGAGTTTGTGCACTGCAGGCCAAAGCAAATATTTAAAAAAAACCGCGACCTATAAACACCCCCCCCCCCCCCCCCCCCCCCCCCCCCCCCGCCCCGCTTGCCCAACGCCCTTCTTGGCTCACGCATCCACATTCAACCCTTGCATGACAGCTCGCATCTCTAGCACATGTCGTCGCCTCACCACTTTCTTTTTTAGGATTTCTCCATGCTTGCCACCTGGACTGCCAAATACTCTTTGCCCTTTTCCATTTCATTGCAAAGTGGGTATCTTCTAAGATACCCATTAGCAAATCTTCAGCACATACTTGCTCTACTACGCTCTACACTCGGTCCACTTTCAAGAAACTAACTAATTTGTATCCAAGATTTTGAAGGAATCTTTTCAATTCAAAGCAAAAGCATGTGCCAGCTCTGCCCCACCCCACCCCCAACTCCTTGCGCGCATGCCATTGTCCCTGTGCCGAGCTTGTGCCCCCATCACCCTTGCCCTGACCTCCACTTTTTGATGGCAATGCATCTCTCTCTCTCTCTCTCTCTCTCTCTCTCTCTCTCTCTCTCTCTCACACACACACACACACACACACACACACACACACACACACACACACAAATCCCGTGGGCTATTAAGAAGAGGAGAGAAACCCCTAGACTCAAACCATGTTTCTCTACCGAAGTCAAGGTTGCTAGCAAGATGTTTTTGATACCTAGGGTAAGTGTGCCAGTAAAAAGACGGGGCGCTCTTTAGGGCCCGTCGTACCCTCAAAAATATGAACAGTTTTTCACCATTTCAGAGACATCATGAGGCGAAATCTTCCGTGGTTAGCGCAGTCAACTCCAAATTTGGGGCATCCAATGCGTGCACTGGCAACGATGGCTCTAAATACCCCCCTGAGAGTTGTGCGAGTGACCCCTCTTTTTGTTACACGAGAATGCAGAGATCGCAATGTTTCTCTGCCGTTCAACTGTCGAACGTGATGCCGTCTCTAGTGCAGAAATCCGCTGCACAGAGCTTTCGATTGAGCTCCTCCGAGCTCAAATCAAGGGAGTAGAGGCTTCGCAATCGCTCTCCCAACTTCACCGTCTCTAAATGGGTACTTTTACCCTAGAGGCAAACGTCACGGACCTGTGACCTTCGTGGACTATGTGCAAGCCCCCCTTGCACCTCCCACCATTGTTGCCCGTTTCGACTCCCCTATCTCTATAGCCCAATCTGCACCTGGGATGTCTCCCTCTCTCGCAACCCTGGTTCTCGCATGTGCCATCTCCAACGTGCATCATCTCCTGCTCGCTTGACCACATCGCCTTTCCCTCCACTGGCACCCATGCACAGCGCCCTCTGCAGCTAGGATCTATAGCCTTCAGTGTTGTCCACCTTCATGACGTTCACGTCAACAGATGGCATCTCTCTCTCTCTCTCTCTCTCTCTCTCTCTCTCTCTCTCTCTCTCTCTCTCTCTCTCTCTCTCTCTCTCTCTCTCTCTCTCTCTCTCTCTCTGCCGCTCTATCTCTCCTCCACGTGCGATTCCCCCTGTTTTTCCTCAAAGCCAAGGTAGCATCTCCATAGATTCCCACTAATGAAGCACCTCAAAAAGGATTGGACATAGAAGAGTGAAATATCTCCATAATGAAGCTTGAAAAAATATTTCTTTTTTATAGCAATAGTCACATACTATGAGTGATTATATGAAAACCAAAAAGAATTACACGAAAGGCTCTCCTCACACCGAGCCAGAGCATCTACAAATAAACACTTTATAGTCCATACAACTATATCTAGGCTTTTACAAAGAAGATGGAAACCCGACATAGTATTACATATAATACCGAGGATTAACAGAGAGGCTGCCACCACAATTGATCCCCTCACACAAAATTGGCAATGCCCAAGTGGCCAATAGAACAAAATGTACATAGCACTATATCACACCATCACTTGGAGAAGAACCAACCAAATGGAGGCTCCCTAGCAAGATCCTCTGAGTGCTATCCAAGAAGAAGATTGGGTCAAATGAGACAAGTAGGCTAGGGAAGGGAGCCAAGCCCCATCGTAGAATCCACAAGGAAGAAAAACCACGGACAATGCATGAAAAGGTGGCACCACTAGGAATCCGCATACCCCACATGACACTCGATCCACCACACTGAACATCAATACTAGAAAAGCAGGATTTACCCTCAAACAAGGGAATGGTGGCCGCCACACCCTACTGTGAGAAATTTGTAGGGAAATGAAGGCACCAAAGGAGCAGGGTAGTGAGTAGCAAGCCCTTCTTGGGGGCACACCCCCACTCTCCTACAACAACAGTAGGTCCCAACTTCTGAGCGTCAAGTCTAGCATGCCCAGCATCGCCGAGGCACATGATGACCAGCACTCCCCTTGCAATGGTTGCCTTGGATCCCTCCTTGGCTCATGCATGCCCAAAAAAGCTGAGAGCAAAGTATCACAACGAGGGTTTCATTGTGGGGAGAAATTAAATTCTTGAAACAATCTTCATCCTGCTCCTTTTTTTTTTGCGATACTCACAATAGTGAGTTAAATAGTATATTCATTCAAAGAGAATTACAAAGAAATCCTGCTCAAATTGAGCCAAGGTGATACGGGATCCAAGGTTGCATCACAAAAGCTGGCTACAAGGGGAGCCACCTCGACATAGATCCGGATGGAAAGGGATCCACCCATACCTACATACCTACAATAAAAGCATCGTGGAGAGGAGGCCAACGAGCTAGATGCCACCAAGAAGGGTGAGCTGCAACCTCAGCCCTGCCTGTCCACAAAGCTATCGAAAGAGGAGTTGTCGGAGCAACAATTGAGCGAGACAAAAGGGGGATCCACCGCTAGAGGCAACGGTCAGGAGCCCCAAACAATGTTCCAACAACACAGAGGCCTGCAAAGCTAGTTACCACACCAAAGAACTAGCAAAACCAATCTGACCACCCAACACTTACTCGAGGAGGAGAAGGGTGCCATCATGCATCACTAGCCGCCACCAGAAGAGTGCATGCCCTTGGTTGCCCTCTTCAACATGCACTTTTTAGACAAATTCATGATTCTTAATTCAAAGACAAACCATTTTGGTGTGCACCCAAATCACTAGATTATGCTACTTGAATCGGGTCTGGAAGTCTAGGAACCTTTGGGTATTTGAGGCAAAACTGGTTGTGGATCCATTTGATGATATTGTGCGTCTGAGCA
Organism: Adiantum capillus-veneris; assembly: GCF_014529385.1. Taxonomy (NCBI): domain Eukaryota; kingdom Viridiplantae; phylum Streptophyta; class Polypodiopsida; order Polypodiales; family Pteridaceae; genus Adiantum; species Adiantum capillus-veneris. The sequence goes on from NC_140957.1 coordinate 6,841,567, forward strand.
TTAAGTTCATCCATGGTGTATGAGCAAAGAGAGGGACATCAATCAAGGATGAAGAATTGAATCATGCATTGAGTTGCTTAGAACACTCAAGAGGGTTTTCAGAGCACCCCTGTTTTGGTTTCTTTTTTGTTTGTGTACAAGCCCCTGTTAGAACCCTTGTCCCCTCAAGGAACATGTAGCGCTTGAGGGCAATTCTATTCTTTTCGAGTTAATATAAATTCTCTCAACTCACAATTGTGAGTATGGGGGGGGCGGGGGGGGGGGGGGGGGGGGGGGGGGGGGGGGGGGGGGGGGGGGGGTGGGGGGGGGGGGGGGGGGGGGGGGGGGGGGGGGGGGGGGGGGGGGGGGGGGGGGGATGTCATGGACCTGGATGCAAAGTAAACAAGGTAAAGATTTACGGAGGCCTACAGAAGAAGAGAGAGAGAGAGAGAGAGAGAGAGAGAGAGAGAGTGAGAGAGTGGGGGGGCACTCCCATATGCACACATTAAAATCCAAAAACGTTCAAATGCCACATGGAGAACATCCAACAATTCAATTCAATGGTAAAGGAATTGCACCAAAAATCTTCGCTTTTTCTTATGCCCTTATGTATGAGTGTTATATTAATTGACTTCATGAAAACATAAAGCATATAAAATATTAGTGAGAGTTTAGGAATTGATCTAATTCTTGTATAAATATATCAATAAAAAAAATTACACAGTAAAATGATGCATGCTATTATATGAACGAAATCCATAATACCTTTAGGATCAAAATGAATATTGACAATGTCTAAACCTAATCCCTAATAATAATACATGCACTAAAGTAACAAAGCGACATTTACATATCAAAACAAAAAACAAAATCTTAGTTGTGAAAAAATTCTAAAGCTAATCCCTTAAAATAATACGTTCACTAAAGTAATAAGGTGAATCATTAGATTGAGTTTAACTAGAATTATATAAGGTAAAGGATTGTTCAGGAATATCTCTTTTATTAAGGGACTAAGTTTCCTCCTTGCAAAGAAGCAAACCGGTAATAGTAGTCGAATCTTTGAATTTGCAAGATTTTTGAACTAAGTTCTCACATATTTCACCATTTTATCTTCCCTTTACCATGGTTTGCTCATTTAGTGTGTGTGTGTGTATGTGTGTGTGTGTGTGTGTAAAATAAATAAATATATGTATGTGTGTATGTATGTATGTATGTATATGTATAGAATTTACTAGAATTATGCAAGGTGAAGCTTCACTTTAGCATTCTAAAAGAATAGAATGCAAGTGAATTCAAGCTGTGTAAAGATGTGAAATGAAAGCTAAAAAAGGAAGATTCATTTAATATTTTAAAATGGAAATAACATTTAAGGTAAGTCTCCATCGTGGCACTGAAAACAATGAAAGTCTGCTTAATCCAACACAACACTAAGGCTTCTTTTAGAAAGCCAAAAAATTTTAGTGGTGAAAAAATTCTTTCATTTAAGGACAATTTATAATTTTCTAGTTAGAATTTTTTTGTAGATGAAAAGAAAATTTACAAGGAAAAAAGCATGTTTTAAATCAAAAAGTTGACAAGAAAGTTATTAGGTCCTTAAATGAAGAGACCCATTTATAAACTAAACAAATTTTTCTTTTTTTAAAAGTCAAGTGAGTATTAAATAAAGGGAGAAAATTACAATGATGAAAAGAGACACTTATATTATAAAAGGAAAATATAACCTTTATAAAACTCATAAACTAAACAAAGATTTAAAAAAGAAAAAAAATCGTGTGAGCATTAAATAAAGGGACCAAATTATAATGATGAAAAGACCCATTTACATTATAACAAGTGAAAGGATCATGATGGCTTTCTAAAACAATAAGAAAGTAATAAAATCTTTAGGTTGAGTTTAAGTAGAATTATATAAGGTGAAGCACTATTCAAGAATGTCTCTTTTATTAAGCGATCGAGTGTCCTCCTGGCAAAGAAGCAAACCAAATATACTAGTAAATTTTTTGAAGTTTGTAAGATTTTTGAGCTAAGTTTTGACATCATTGCACCGGTTTTTCTTCTCTTTATCATGGTTTTCTCTCATTAATATTTATATTTATATATATATATATATATATATATATATATATATATATATATATATATATATATATATAACTAATATATATGTGTGTGTGTATGTGTATGTATGTAGTATAGAACTTACTAGAATTAAGATGAAATAAAAATATCTATTTAATACTTTAAAACCAAAATAATATTTAGGGTAAGTCTCAATCATCACTGAAAACATTGAAAGTATCCTAACCCAACACATCTCCAAGGCTTCTTTTAGAAAGCCAAAAAAGACAGTTTGTTGCCATGTATCACTAATCAACAAACTTTTTAACCAATGGTCCACAATTGCACCCAAAATGTAACCCTTTTACAATGGCCTTATGGAGTCCCAAAACAACAATGTGAAAGTTCATTATGGTCTATATAAGGCTATGTGAGAGAAAACAAATAAAATTTAAATAACATTTAAGGTAAGTCTCAATCAGTCCATTTTTTATGTTCTTCTAGTCGGTACTCGCTACTCGCAAATGGCTTATGTATTATGAAAGAGCCCCAATAATAAGATAAATGGTGCACATTGCACATTAGTATTTTGAAAAAAAAAAAAAGATAGGAAGTAAAATAAAAAGACACGTTAAAAATCAAAACAAAAGAATATTTTAATGCTTTCAAATAAGCATAGAAAATAATTAAACAATTTAGTGAAGTGATTTCTTTTTTGAAATCCTCAAATGAGAGAATCTTTTATCAATACCTCAGTGTTTGAGAAAGATGTGTCTGAGCTTAAGCTTAAGCCGATTGAAAATCAAGATTAGTTGACTGCAAAGGATGGAAAAGGAGAAAAAACCCGATAAAATATACTAGAGTAGTTCGAATATTTTGCAAATTTAAAAATTTCTACTAGTATTTTCATTTTGTATTTGTATAAGGAGGAAACTTGCCGCTTAGACAAAAAGGACTTTCTCGAAGACTGCATCATAAGATCAAACTCCTATGAATATTTTGTTTAATGTTTTGATCTCTAAAGTCATTTTCAAGCATGTAGAGAAAGTAAATGATGCCTTGAGAATAGCTTTCTATTCCAAAGTTTAAACTTTCTATTCAAAAGACTTTTGAATCCCTTAGGGACACTTGTCTCTCAAAGAAGGTGATGTAAAGAACAAAAAGGACAACAAAGTTATTTTACAAAGATCCTTGCCATGTGGCGCTCATCCAACCAAAGAATCCAACGACCTGAGTCTTGTAACAACCTTGCACAATGAACCCTATGGTCTTCTGCATGCCAAAAAACATATATGTGTGTGTGTGTGTGTGTGTGTAAAATTTATTAAAATTATGTAAGGTGAAAGTTCACTTTAGCATTCTAAAACAGACAATAGAATGCAAGAAAAGTAAAGACACGATCTCAAATGAAAGGTAAGTCTCCATCATGCACTGAAAACTATGAAAGTCCCCCTAACCCAGCCCAACACTAAGGGTTTTTTTTAGAAAGCCAAAAAGAAAATATAATCTTT
>NC_140957.1:6847147-7014647 GCF_014529385.1 Adiantum capillus-veneris
AGGCATGGTGATGAGCCTTCTTCAGGTGCAATAGTTAATGCTGTAGCCTTCGGAAGGCCAACACAATGCCAATATCCAACTCTTCATTTGCTAGCTCTCCATGCTTGCTCCATCAACCTTCCTATCCTCAAGAGTCAGGTCATCTAGCTCTGACTCTAGGGCTAACTCTGAGACCTTCGATAACATCATGTGAGAGAAGGTAAAAATCTTGAAGCAACAATGAGAAGGGAATGGAGAATTGGACATTGTGAACAACCTGGACGACCTCTATTAGAGGTGTTGGAGGGAGGATTATCCTTTGTCATCAACAACTGACTTGGTGAGCCTCCTCTCTATTGAGAGTTGCAAATTATAGCGTCCCATGAGGTGAATGCTACATGCAAAGGTGAGGCTGGTGGATGCATTGAGCTAACACTTGAAGATAGTGAGGTTGATGTAGTAGGTTGAATGATGAGTAGGCAAAGGGTGCAAAGTCATGAGATGAGCAAATGAAGAGAGGGAGTGCGGTTGTGAGGAGGTGAGCAACCATGGCTAGGGGGACGAAATTACAGGGTAGAAGTTGGCGCGAAATCATATTGTGCGTGGGGAGAGAGAGAGAGAGAGAGAGAGAGAGAGAGAGAGAGAGAGAGAGAGAGAGAGAGAGAGAGAGAGATGTGGGTGTCCAATGGCCTGACATGCACAACAGAGAGTAATGCTCGAAAACAAGTTTTCCCCAGAAACTTGGTAGACCTACATATGAGAATTAGTATAGGTAAATTGACTAAATTTCTCTAAATTTTGTAGGTTTCCTCATTTCCTCACATGCAAATTTAGATTTGAGAGGTCAATCTCAGAATTTGCAGATGGAATCACACTAAACCCAATGCTAAAGGTGGTGCCGCTGTACTAGGTGGGAGGAATTTTGGGGGCCCTTGGCCACTTGGCGACGACAGCTGCATCTCTGTCCCCTACAGCCCCGACAACCGTGTGTGTGTGTGTGTGTGTGTGTGTGTGTGTGTGAGAGAGAGAGAGAGAGAGAGAGAGAGAGAGAGAGAGAGAGAGAGAGAGAGAGAGAGAGAGAGAGAACTTTTCTTGATGTGCTTTTATGAAATTTATCAAGCGCGAGGGGTTTGAGGGTAAGAGGGGCATGCCGCCGTCGAAGGCGGCGCCGTTTTACTAGTATACATTATAAAACAAGCTCATTTGACATGTGTCACCAATCTGTGATTCTTAATCAACGGTCCAAAAAGTGCACCAATTCTCCACCCACTCTCCTATGGCTTTCTAAAGGCCAAAAAAATCCACCCCCACTATAATTTCGTACATTAGCTAAATCATATTTATCGAGCTAAAAAAGCATAATATCGATAATTTTATGCCATGCATTGGCAAAAGGAGGCTTGAAGTTGAACAACAATGCCAAACCTACTTGGTCGAATTCGTAACACCCCATTAATTTGTTAGCGAGATTCCGAACGAATCTGGAATTTGAAGCAAAAGAACTTTTGCAAGTCGCCATCAACGCCTTGCACAAGCCCTCCGCGCCGCGTTTACAGACCCTCTGTGCTCCTTGTACCCGCGTCTTCCACCACCTCCCTATCTATGTCTTGCACTCGACACTCGAATGGTTGCACCACTAGTCGCACCATCACGTCCTGCGTTTCTGCCTTCCTACCGTGCACAACTTAGAAAGCTATCATTGACCATAGCTTTGCCATGCATTGCTCCCATTCACCAAGCAAACAATGGCACCGGCTCATCCTCTCCTTCTATCCGCTCTCTCTGCTCGGAAACTTGCACACATGCACACCCTTCGCTATCACCTGCAGCTCTGTCCTTGGCAACCTGTGCACATGCACAATTACCTCCACCTGTTGACTCTCACCCTCCTAAGCTAAGCTCCAAGCCTTCATTTCTGCAAACGTCCTCTATGCAATGGAACCGTCACCACCTCAGTGCCCTCGAAACACACACACACACACACACACACACACACACACGTCGCAAAAAAATAGGATTTTGTTTTGCCTTGACCTGCATTTTCTAAGTTTGATTCTGGGGGAGAGAGAGAGAGAGAGAGAGAGAGAGAGAGAGAGAGAGAGAGATAGTCCATTTGATTAATGCGTCTGCTCTGCGCATGCATCACGACAAAACACCTTGCACTCAAAAAATATCCCTATCTCGCTTTGCCATTGCGCTGACACATGAGAGCTCTCTTTCTCCCCCCTCTCTTTGTCTTGAACGGGTCCTTCCTATCCTCAAAAGCTTGAAAGAATCTAGGGAGATTCGCACTAGTTAGAAAATTGGCACGACGTACTAGTTGGTTTGATTCCACTCTTCAAGCTTGAATAGGCACTTAGATTCAATCCTTTCCGCATCGAGAGAAAGTTTGAAAAGGGTGATATTTCCGAATCAAATCCCTTTTGATTTCGTTCTTCAAGCTTGAGTAGGTACATCCTTTCCACATCAACATCAAGAGAAATCCTTTCCAAATCAAATGCCTTGCACATTGAATTGTCCATATTAACCACCTAGGCCTTACTTTTACAAAAAAATGATTTCTAGCGGTGGTAGCATATCAGAAAAGCAGGCTTACGGGTCAAAACACCTCCAAAGTTATTTGCAAAGGATTGTGGTTATTTATGCACGTGCGTGCATGCGCACACGTGCATTTTGCACACACTCGCTCGCTCGCTTGCTCATCGAGGTATAGATCTTTGGGAGATGTTGTTGCCTCTCCACAAGTCTTTCTTTGACACCCTCTCGTACAAGTGATACTGCGAACTTGGTGCAGCTTGTTTCTCTCTCTGAGGACGTTGAGTGCCATGTGGGTTGCAAGCTACACTACCTGAGGTTGGCCGGAGCGAAGAGGAAGTGACATGTGTCTGAGGGAGGGGGGCAAAAAACCTCCCTCGGGCCCCCATTATATGTAGTATAGATGAGAGTGTGGCAGACCAAAACTGTGACGGCTCTTATAGTACAAGTAACTAGATCAAAGAATGCTATAGCAAAGGGGCAAGCCCTCTTTCTATGGGACACCCGTGACCCAAGGGCCAAGGTATGTCTGTGGAGGAGGAAACAATTGTCAATGTTCTTTGTTTATTCCACATTTGTACATAGACCTAAAGCAACAATTTGTCCCTACTTTCTCCACCCTTATATTTGTGTGCACATGGCACTTTATATGTGATTGCGTGACTTTTATGCCACTATAAGGACAAGTAGGCCTGTCGTGAGTGGTTGGACTTGTTGTACTAATTTAGTACATTTAAGTTGTAATGTACACAAAGGAAATGCTTTGCAGTGAGTGAGGTTTTTTTTGGCTTTTTAAAAGAAACCTTAGTGTTGTGTTGAGTTAGGGAGACTCCTTTCATTTCACATGTTGACATGATGGAGACTTACCTTTCATTTCACATCTCACATGTCCTTATTGTTTTGGAATGCTAAAGTGAAGCTTCACCTTGCATAAATTTAGTAAATTTTACAGACACTTTTTTTGCATTCTATTGTTTTAGAATGCTAAAGTGAAGCTTCACTTTGCATAATTCTAATAAATTCTATACATACACACACACATATATATATATATATATATATATATAATATATTAATTCTTTTTATTTTACCTTTTATTTCAAAATTTCACATGGCTTTACATTTTTTGCATTTTATAGCTTGATTCCAGTCAGTGTTAACGTTTGAAAAAGTTTCTTTTATTAAGCGGTTGCTGATCGAATTTCTTTCTCACAAAGAAGAAAATCAGAAATACTAGCAAAAATTTTGAGATTTGCAAAATTTTTGGACGACTTTGTCACATATTTCATCGGTTTTTCTTTCGTTTACCATGGTTTGTAGTTAGCTAGTCTCGATTGTCAATCGGCTCAAGACTAAGCTAAGGCAATCCTTTCCCAAATACTGATACTAGTTTAATTCAACCTAACAATTTTATCACTTTCTTATTGTTTTTGAAAGCCGTCGTGACCCTTTCACTTGTTTGTTTTTTTGAGTGACAAAGCATAGTCACAATTGTGAGTGAAGATCTATACTATATATAATTGAGCTTGAAATTTTGAAGGAAAGAGAGGGTATCCATGTGGCACTGTCTCCTTCATTTCAAGAATTTACTTTAAGAAATATTTGGTTTGAAATGTAAAAGTGAAGGGTAAATAAGAGATCATTTGGTTTGAAATGTAAAAGCGAAGCGTAAGTAGCAGGTACACTGATGGTAGAAAATGAAAAGATTTAGTTTTGACTTCTTCTGTCAAAAAATCACAATACTTAGTACTATATATTTTTATATTATTTAAAGTCTTTAGCAAGGCCATGGAGTTTCACTCCAGCTTTCAATTTTGAAAGGTGATTACTTTTGTTTTTGTAAAGGGTGGCTCTACTTCGCAGCTTGGGAAAATAACGAACAACGAGCTATGTCACACGTCGATAAGTTGGTCCGCCTCGAATATGCGTGTGCATGTGTACGTGTGTGTGTGTGTGTGTGTGTGAGAGAGAGAGAGAGAGAGAGAGAGAGAGAGAGAAGAGAGAGAGAGAGAAGAGAGAGAGAGATGTGGCACATCGCAGGTCTGAGAGAGAAGTTTTTATTTTCTACGGCACTATCCTGTGTGTCACAGGTCTGTGTGTGTGTGTGTGTGTGTGTGTGTGTGTGTGTGTGTGTGTGTGTGTGAGAGAGAGAGAGAGAGAGAGAGAGAGAGAGAGAGAGAGAGAGGGCCAATCCCATTTAGTCCTGCTGAGGAGTGTGTATGTCTATTTCTGTTCGAAAGAGAGAGAGAGTGCCATTGATTGGCCTTGGTGCTTGACAAAGAATACTCCCCTCCCCCCCCCCCCCCCCCCCCCCCCCCCCCGCCTTAAATTCGATCATGAACACAACCCGCCATTTACTTCATGTATAACTTCTCAAATGTTGCCGCGATAGGCCTCATATAGTCTCCTCTATCAACACCCCTGGTTGCCAATGCTGATCCGCCACGAGCCCCACACCCTTATACAACCTCAATCCTCTGCTCGTCGTGACGCCAAGACTCTGATCCAATACATGTCCCACTCGCCACAAGTGCTTGCTGAGCCACCTACTCCTCTAGCATTGCCTGTCCGCCATCCTTGATCCCAACGAGCTCCATTTTTGCCTAGCTGCGACCCTCCACACCACGAGAGAGAGAGAGAGAGGGAGTCCCACATTCGTCTCCACACTTTCTTTGTCTTTTTTCGGCCAGTTAGCGGATGCTACAATGTTGAGAGCTCCACGTGACCATCTAGGTTTTTTAGCTTTTCCAAGTTTTCACATCTCAAAGTCCTAACATAGGCAAGAAAAAAGGGGTTCTGCAAAGGGGACAAGTGGCATTGCTTGCTGCAATAGTGCTCACGGCAATGGTCGTGCAAGGCGGGTCTTCCATTCAATGTTTGGGAAAAATGTGTCTCAGTTTAATATCATGCCGTTTTCAATTTCAAAAATGCCGATTGAGGGCAAGGGGAAAAGGAGAAATCCTACCCCAAAATAGAGAAAAATAGTATAAAAATCTGTAAAATAAACCTAATTTTTTAAATTTTCTCTTGGAAAATTAAAGGAAAGGAATTTTGTACGTTTGAAAAAATGATTTTTCCAAAACAGTGACTAAAATTATACTATATATAAATGAGTTTAAAATTTTCAAGGAAAGAGAGGGCATTCATCCTTCATTTCAAGAACTTACTTCAAGAAACATTTGGTTTGAAATGTAAAATGTAAAAGTGAAGGGTAGGTAGCAAATACATGATGGTAGAAAATGAAAAGACTTAGTTTTGACTTCTTTCTGTCAAAAATTCAAAATACTTAGTACTATAAATATTTTTATATCATTTTAATTCTTTAGCAAGGCCATGGAGTTTCACTCCTGCCTTCAATTTTGAAGGGTGATTACTTTTGTTTTTGTAAAGGGTGGCTCTACTTCGCAGCTTGGGAAAATAACGAGCAACGAGTTGTGTCACACGTCGATAAGTTGGTCCACCTCGAATGTGCATGTGCGTGTACGTGTATGCGCACGTATGTGTGTGTGTGTGTGTGTGTGTGTGTGTGTGAGAGAGAGAGAGAGAGAGAGAGAGAGAGAGAGAGAGAGAGAGAGAGAGAGAGAGAGATGCGGCACATCGTAGGTCTGAGAGAGAGATTATGTTTCATTTTCTATGGCACTATCGTGTGTGTCGTAAGTCAGAGAGAGAGAGAGAGAGAGAGAGAGAGAGAGAGAGAGAGAGAGAGACGTCTTCATTATTTATTGTAGCTTGTGTGTGTGTGTGTGTGTGTGTGTGTGTGTGTGTGTGTGTGTGAGAGAGAGAGAGAGAGAGAGAGAGAGAGAGAGAGAGAGAGAGCCAATCCCATTTAGTCCTGCTGAGGAGTGTGTATGTCTATTTCTATTCGAAAGAGAGAGAGAGAGTACCATTGATTGGCCTTGGTGCTTGACAAAGAATGCTCCCCCTCGCCTCGCCTTAAACTCGATCATGAACACAACCCTCTATTTACTTCATGTATAACTTCTCGAATGTTGCCGCGATAGGCCTCATATAGTATCCTCTATCAACACCCCTGGTTGCCAACGCTGATCCGCCACGAGCCCCACACCCTTATAAAACCTCAATCCTCTGCTTGTGCCGGGACGCCAAGACTCTGGATCCAATACATGTCCCACTTGCCACAAGCGCTTGCTGAGCCACCTACTCCTCTACTGTTGCCTGTCTACCACCCTTGATCCCGACAAGCTCCATTTTTGCCTAGTTGCAACCCTCCACACCGAGAGAGAGAGAGAGAGAGAGAGAGAGAGAGAGAGAGAGAGAGAGAGAGAGAGAGAGAGAGTCCCACATTCGTCTCCACACTTTCTTCGTCTTTTTTCAGCCAGTCAGTGGATGCTACAATGTTGAGAGCTCCAACGTGACCATCTAGGCTTTTTAGCTTTCCCAAGTTTTCACATCTTGAACTCCTGACATAGGCAAGAAAAAAGGGGTTCCGCAAAGGGGACAGGTGGCATTGCTTGCTGCAACAGTGCTCACGGCAACGATTGTGCAAGGTGGGTCTTCCATTCAATGTTTGGGAAAAATGTGTCTCAACTTAATATCATGCCGTTTTCAATTTCAAAAATCTCGGTTGAGGGCAAGGGGAAAAGGAGAATTCCCGCCCCAAAATAGAGAAAATAGTGTAAAAACCTGCAAAATAAACCTAATTTTCTAAATTTTCTCTTGGAAAATTAAAGGAAAGCAAGTTTGTACGTTTGAAAAAATGATTTTTCCAAAACACTGAAGTGATTGCATTGGAGGATGATCATTACCAGTCGAGGGTATTGGCCTTGGTCTTGGAGTTAGCAATCGTTTGCTCATTTGGATCCTCCTTGGTGTTACATACCTAATGTGGCCTCCCCCTAGAAATGATGACTCCGGTCTCTTATTGTAGGGCTGCCTCCATTGTGACTCTCTCCATGTCATTTTGCTTACATTTAGAGCCTGATCACTTTGGAATGGTTAAATAGCCTTCCAGCTTTGTTTGCAAGTTAAGAAAATTGGTGGCTTTTCGAAGATAAATGCTTGATTTGATTGAGTGATGAGATAGATTTTGAGCAGGTTCTTGCTAACCGAGAGGGCCTCAAATGTCGACCATGTGAAAGGCTATGCCCGTTTCGAGGCTCTTAACCACCACAATTAGATAGGTAGAGGCTCGTGATTGAGCAGAAAGTAGGCTCGCTGGTGCACACGACCAAGCTCTTCGCCTCTCACATGCTTCATTTTAATACTACAAACTAGAGAGAGAGAGAGAGAGAGAGAGAGAGAGAGAGAGAGAGAGAGAGAGAGAGAGAGAGAGACCATCCTTAAAGGTCAGATTGACCTATGGGACCAAGTACAACATGGAACATGCTCAAAGACTATGGATATAAGGGTGGCCACTAACAAGTTGAATCCATGACGTGGCTAGGAGAGAAAGGTATGTGGGCCATGGTATGGGCTAAAATGTGGGTAAAGCAAGTTTGATGTGATGAAAAGCTGAGCACTCATGTAGGGTATGATGATCGCACTCTCAAATTGTTAAGGGATATAATTCGCATACAAAAAGAGACTCTCCTCCATGTAGTGCCTCAATGCTCTGTCTCACATTTAAGGGAGTGGGGGCTAAGCCAATTGGCTGCTATGGTATAAAATATGGGTAAGGGCAACCATGTGAATGGTTGAATACATTTTGCTCTATCAAAGAAGAACATGCATGTGTGTATGTTTGTTTGTGTGTGTGTGTGTGTGTGTGTGTGTGTGTGTGTGTGTGTGTGTGTGTGTGTGCGTGTATTTTGCAGCACGCCCTTTCTTTTAGCATGATGCCCAAAACTCTTGCAAAGAGAAATGATTGAGTGAACTTTCATTGCATTCACATTTTAAGGTGCCAATGGTGCCCAAATGTACACAAAAAACAATATGCGACTTATATTACTAACATGCTTATGGTTAATTGCAAGAGACCTCAACATCCATGTGACGAGTCTTGGTAGATGCAAGTGTCCATGCTTGCTAGATTGAGTGAATCCAGCCTTTTAATTTTGAAATTTACCATGCTACAATGTTGAGAGCTCCAACGTGACCATTTAGGCTTTTTAGCTTTCCCAAGTTTTCACATCTTGAACTCCTGACATAGGCAAGAAAAAAGGGGTTCTGCAAAGGGGACAGGTGGCATTGCTTGCTGCAACAGTGCTCACGGCAACGGTTGTGCAAGGTGGGTCTTCCATTCAATGTTTGGGAAACATGTGTCTCAGCTTAATATCATGCCGTTTTCAATTTCAAAAATCCCGGTTGAGGGCAAGGGGAAAAGGAGAATTCCCGCCCCAAAATGGAGAAAATAGTGTAAAAACCTGCAAAATAAACCTAATTTTCTCTTGGAAAATTAAAGGAAAGCAAGTTTGTACGTTTGAAAAAATGATTTTTCCAGAACACTGAAGTGATTGAATTGGAGGATGATCATTACCAGTCGAGGGTATTGACCTTGGTCTTGGAGTTAGCAATCGTTTTCTCATTTGGATCCTCCTTGGTGTTACATACCTAATGTGGCCTCCCCCTAGAAATGATGACTCCGGTCTCTTATTGTAGGGCTGCCTCCATTGTGACTCTCTCCATGTCATTTTGCTTACATTTAAAGCCTGGTCACTTTGGAATGGCTAAATAGCCTTCTAGCTTTGTTTGCAAGTTAAGAAAATTGGTGGCCTTTCGAAGATAAATGCTTGATTTGATTGAGTGATGAGATAGATTTTGAGCAGATTCTTGCTAACCGAGAGGGCCTCAAAAGTCGACCATGTGAAAGGCTATGCCCATTTCGAGGCTCTTAACCACCACAATTAGATAGGTAGAGAGAAAAGAGTTGGCTCGTGATCGAGCAGAAAGTAAGCTCGCTGGTGCACACGACCAGGCTCTTCGCCTCTCACATGCTTCATTTTAATACTACATACGAGAGAGAGAGAGAGAGAGAGAGAGAGAGAGAGAGAGAGAGAGAGAGAGAGAGAGAGAGAGAGAGAGAGAGACCATCCTTAAAGGTCAGATTGACCTATGGGACCAAGTACAACATGGAACATGCTCAAAGACTATGGATATAAGGGTGGCCACTGACAAGTTGAATCCATGAGGTGGCTAGGAGAGAAAGGTATGTAGGCCATGGTATGGGCTAAAATGTGGGTAAAGCAAGTTTGATGTGATGAAAAGCTAAGCACTCATGTAGGGTATGATGATCGCACTTTCAAATTGTTAAGGGATATAATTCGCATACAAAAAGAGACTCTCCTCCATGTAGTGCCTCAATGCTCTGTCTCACATTTAAGGGAGTGGGGGCTAAGCCAATTGGTTGCTATGGTATAAAATATGGGTAAGGGCAACCATGTGAATGGTTGAATACATTCTGCTCTATCAAACAAGAACATGCGTGTGTGTATGTTTGTTTGTGTGTGTGTGTGTGTGTGTGTGTGTGTGTGTGTGTGTGTGTGTGTGTGTGCGTGTATTTTGCAGCACGCCCTTTCTTTTAGCATGATGCCCAAAACTCTTGCAAAGAGAAATGATTGAGTGAACTTTCATTGCATTCACATTTTAAGGTGCCAATGGTGCCCAAATGTACACAAAAAACAATATGCGACTCATTACTAACATGCTTATGGTTAATTGCAAGAGACCTCAACATCCATGTGACGAGTCTTGGTAGATGCAAGTGTACATGCTTGCTAGATTGAGTGAATCCAGCCTATAAATTTTGAAATTTACCCGCATATAGAGACAAAGTTGCTATAGCTATGCAATCACCCCCAGGTCACACACCCATCATGAATACTACCTTTGAGAAGCAAACGACACACTACTCACCAAATCAGTTGTGCATACCAATGGCAAAGTTTCTTCTATTACTATGTTGTGTAATGTTGGCATGTTGGGTCATGGCTGGTACATGCATCCTAAGTGCCAACAAATTGCAGTTGATGACTTAGTTGATTGTGATGCCCCAAATGCAAGACCAAAACTACACGAGAGAAGCATGGGAGAGTTGCTATCATGACCAATGCATTGATTGGTAAGGATGGCGAGAGGGGATGCTAATGTATCTAAAGAATTCGTCGTTCAATGCAAACACTATATCCAAAGAAGGATACTAGCTCTTTATTAGTCTATTTAGAGGGCCACTACCACTCACCAGGGTTCCATATCAATTGTGTGAGGGGGATGTCTCTAGCCTAATCGCAAATTTGTTGCCTCCTTAGAGAGAAACATAGGATGTTAAGACAAGACATCATGCAAAGGGAGCCCATTACTTAACTCATTCCCAAGGGACCTCAAATTGACCTGATAATTCTTGACTCAACACACACACACACACACACACACACACACACACACACACACACACACACACACACACAGATAGAGAGAAGGGGGGGTAGGGGACAGGGACAAACTTGTCATGATTAGGAGAAGTATGTTGGAGCTTGGCATGACCAACTGGAAAGAGATTTGTCCTTGGTCAATCCACAAGAATATTAATGTGGAGAGTAGCTACAATTTATTAGTTGTTCGATCTTACACTCGAAAAGGTAGACATAGTGTTGAACCAAAAGATAGATTTTTGCTTAGTTGATGTGAATGTGGAGGGCACTTAGACCTTGTGTGTTGTCATACATTGTCATTTAGAAAGTAGTTATAGTGGTGGTTGATGTACAAGTGTATTAAAGAGCTATAAAAGCTCACATGGGAATCATAGGCCTTTGCCCACATTTGCCCTCCCTATGAAGGGAAAGGGAACAATGGTTGCTTAAACTGACTCACATGTAGCCGCAGCAACGCGCGGGCCACATACTAGTATTCTATTAACTCAACAAAGAATGCACAAAGAACCTCAACCACTAAACCACTACACGTGCCTTGAAGGGACAACCTTTCCCAAAAGGGGTTTTACAATTCATAAGCAAGAGACCCTTATTTTTGGCCAAGAAGGCCATAGGGAAGTAGTAGAGAAAAACGTGCAATTCTTTCATCATCAAATGGTCACCCTCACATTAACTTTTCTAGGTGACATTTCAAGACATTTCATGCCTTACTATATTCATTTGAATATTTTCATTATGAAAATGAGCATGTGTGTGTGTACACGTGCATCTCTCTCTCTCTCTCTCTCTCTCTCTCTCTCTCTCTCTCTCTCTCTCTTTGTGTCTCTCTCTCTCTAATCTCTCTCCATTAAAGTGTTCAAGAAATATCATTTTTTCAGACATATAAAACTCTTTTTCTTGAATTTGCTAAGAGGAATTTTTAAATTTTTGATTTATTTTTCAGGTTTTTATATTATTTTTCTCTATTTTGGGGCAAAAATTCTCCTTTTCCCCTTACTCTCAATTGACATTTTTGAAATTGAAAACGGCACAATATTAAGCTGAGACACATTTTTCATGAACACAAGGTCCATTAACATGTCAAATGTGTTCTAATAATCATTTATTAGAGGAAAAAATGATGCCTTCTTGAGGCCATCGTGAAGTATTCACCTTGTTTCTTACCCAATAGCTCTTGTTGTAGACTGGCGGTTCGTTCTCCCCTAGAGGACATAGCCCAAGTAACCGATGCAACTTTATGTATGCTTCCATCCTTCAACTTGCATAGCTAACCCTACTCTTGATCCAAAAAA
This sequence comes from Adiantum capillus-veneris, assembly GCF_014529385.1. NCBI lineage: Eukaryota > Viridiplantae > Streptophyta > Polypodiopsida > Polypodiales > Pteridaceae > Adiantum > Adiantum capillus-veneris. The sequence continues at coordinate 6,859,281 of NC_140957.1, forward strand.
GTAAATTTAAGCTTTTACCCTCCACAATTTGATAAGTAGAGTTAACCAATTCGGTTCATAGATTCTCTTTTTATAAGTTTCTATACTTTGTGGAAGAGAAAAAATTCCTACCAATTCCAAGCTTCCCAATCGAGTTTTGTCCCAATGGTAGGCATTGGGCTACCATACAACACTTTTGAGACTGTACTGATCAATACATTTTTATTCAAATCCAAACTATGTTTGTTGCGATTAGGGTCTAACTAATCACTCATTTCTTGAGACCTTGTCACCTTCATTTACAATATTCTCCGTTAAGATTACATAATTGATGGCTTTAATATACACCTGATGTAGATTAACCTATGTACTTTTGAAATCACATAGAAAAAATCAAAATAGGGAATTTAAAGTACCATTTTTTTTATTGTCCCCATCAGAGCACAACCTTGGATAGATTGACTCCTAAAAATTCCATTCTCTATCTCACCACCTCATTGTAGATCTTTCTTTGAAATTACATAATTATCATACTATCTACTTCCTATTAATGTCAAATTTAGTGTCAAAGAGTGTCGTGCCACAACACGAGGAGGTCTGCATTCCACAACCTCTCACTACCTCGCGTTGTGGCGCAACAACTATTTTTTTGTGCACTACGGGTATACACACGATCTCTTCACAATTTTGTGTTGTGCGAAAATGCAAGAATGTGTTGTGTATGTGAGAGAGGTAAATTTTGCACTATAACACAAATAGTGCATGAGGCTACTAGTCACATTCCATATCATGTTGTGGTGCAACATATTTTTTCACGCCACAACATGATATGGAGGTGCAACTACAATCGGCTTGCCTCCATATCGCGTTGTGGTGCGACACTTGAAAAGCCAATCGCACTTGCACCTCCATATCACGTTGTGATGTGATACTTTAGTGTCACACCACAATGCAATATGGAGGTATGTCCATTGTAGTCACCCCCCATATCATATTGTAGCACGACATAAACCTATGCATCATGCCACAACACAATATCGAGGCACATAGATCATAGTCACATCTCCATATCGTGTAGTGGAGTGGCAAAGATAAATGCCATGCCACAATGCGATATGCAGATGTGACTAGAAGTCTCTTGCACTATTTGTGTTGTGGCGTGACAAAGGTAAATGTCGTTTCACAACATGAGATGGTAGGTGCGATTTGTGAAGTCCGCCCCATATCGCACTGCACTGCAAAAAACACATAATCACTATCCCTCCCCAACGTTGGGGTGCATGACCCTGCCACATGTGGCTCATGCGGTGATGCATACTTCCCAATGAAAATAAACGAGGCAATTAATTATGCGCGTTGCCATAAAAATCGCATAACTAGTAAGTTTTTACTTCTAGCTTACAATGAAGAGTAAGGATTGTCTATTTTATCATTGTTTCAATATTTGTCTACTATGAATAGCAGCATAATTCCTAGTCATTTGAAAATAGTTCACATTGGAGCCTTGTTGGACTGAACATTGAGCACAAGTGTTGCTACTGACAAACTCTACGCACGGGTTTCATGTGAATGTCCAAAGATAGTTTTATGTCGATCGATGTTGCAAATTATATGCAACATGTCATCACCATCTGCTATGTCCTCCAGATCTGTTCAAAAACTTGTGGCTGCTTGAGAAGCATTGACCAGGGACAATATATGGGAAGACATGCTGATTCTTAGTTGCAAGGTGCCCAACAAGACGACGGGTATTCTTGTGGATAGAGAGTTCTTGCAAATGTAGAGCTTTTATTAGAGCACATTTATGTTGAGGAGTGTACAATTATAAGTGCACTCTTTGTCTTTTGCAATCCTTTTACGATTTCTACATATTTACTAAAGGTAGGAATTTTGTTTGCAGGAAAGGAACCTGGCAAAATATTCATATGTCCAAGTCAAGGTAAGTAGGGAAGCGTTGTAGCAACGACCTAATTGCAACCCACACAAAATTATCAAATCCGTGGATCGGCAACCCGGTTAGGGCATGGAAGCACGAGCATCGGACGAATAGAAATAAAGGATTCAAGAGAACACCTTACCAATGCAAGTAGAGATTAGCCATAGCAAGATTAACTCTAAACATACTCTAATCACTAATCAATCAACTCCTACACACATCAAGTCCACCGAAGTCCAACTTACCATAGACTAGAAACCCCAAGCACACTAATAATAAGCACACACTAATTGGATTGGTGTTGGCCTCTCCAAGCACCACATGCCAATCAAGGCACTTCATCAATAGCTACACACACAAGGTGTGCTAGAGTTTCATAAATCCTATCCACACACAAGCAAACAATAGGGCACACACACTAATTACAAGATTAAGACCCAACTTAATCAACCTAATTAGTGATGCTAAATATCGCAAACCGAGTGCTTATAGAAGAATAGGAGTGGTTAATAGCAAGAAGTCATCACACATACTCAAATCTAGAATCATGAGAAATGTGAAACTACTTCATGACATAATGAAATGTAGATAAGAGAAGACTAATGAGAAAATAGGGATTAGATTAATCAAGAAGAGCTTACTATAATTACAATGGATTAGCACTAGCTTCTTAAGCATGGACATTAAGCTCAAGGCTAGGCCATAGAGTGAACACTCAAGAGAGAGAGAGAGAGCTCTCAAAAGTGGATCCTCAAGAATCAAGCCTCCTTGCATAAAGGCTTCCTTTTAACACTAGGTTGGTAATGGGACACTTTTATGTCCTGGGACACTTTTATGTCCTGTTAAGTGACCGTTTTCCTTGAATTATGTAAAGAGTTTCAAGATGGATTTTGAGGTGCTATCTGTCCAGAAAGTTGTCTCATGAGCTGAAAAAAACTCGACATTTTTTTGGAATATCAATTCCATCTGTAACCTTGTCCTTGCACAACATTTCACAACCTAAACTGTGTGAAAAAACGGGTGCTGTTTTTGGCTTTTTTCACCTTTTTGCAACTATACCACTCTAGAATTCATGTTTGTGAGGTCTATAATGCTAGAGAACTATCTTTAGTAGTCCTCAACATGTCCTGATGCTTCTAGGGAGAAATAAATGTTAAAGTTCTAAGTTATGACCAAATTACAAAAATTGTCAAATCCTGTTTTTTAGCCAATTTTAGCTCTTCTATGATTTTTTGGTGGCTTTCATGATATCCAAATGTAGTTTTGATTTTCTATGTCGCATATTGTAACATAAAGCTAATATTCCTTGAGTTTTGGGGCACCTAATACCCTATTTTGCATAGTAGACAACGATGGTTGATTTTTTCAATTAGAGAAGAAAACAAAACATTATAGTATATCAAGTATAGCTTTTTCAATATTGTTAGTTTCTTGTGACAACTACATGTATTTTGTAGGTAGTAACCATATCTAGTCATAAGGATCAAATTTGGTTAGATATTGAATAGTTTCTATGGGATTCTACAACTCATAATGTTGAACCCAGTTTTTTCATGTTTGCTGTATTTAGCACTTCATCTTTGTCCCCAAGATTCCCCTTGGTAAGAGATGTATTATTCTTTTGACATGCTCCATGGCTCCTTATGAACTTAAAGGAAAATAGGGAACTAAGAAAACATGCATATATTATTTGTATTGAGCGTGGCTATAGAAACTTTGATGATAGGTTTGCAGAATGGTAAAAATTCAACTTTTTTTTACCTATTTCTTTTGGCAAAACAAAAAATAGTGAGTGAGAAGCAATCATATGTTCTAATCACCAACCCATTGAAGTTAACTAGGGAATTTATCTCAAGTCCTACAAAAATCCCTAATCTTATTTTTATGGAACAAAACGTAAGAAATGACTGTTTTGATGAAAATGTACTGGTCCATCAAATTTGGAGGCTTGGTGTGACCAAAAGATAAGAAATTTTACAAGTTTCTTATTTTTTCCATGTGTAGTAGGCCTTGAACTATAACCTCATGAAAGGATTTTACAAAATGAGTGGATCTACTATGGTTTTGGAGGTTTTTTTCAAAACCCTGAAAAGACACTTTTATGTCCTGTTAGGTTACCAACCTAGTGTTAAAGGCTTTCACCACAATCCCTTCTACTATGGGTTTAATTTTGAGCCCTCTAGCTACCATATACAACTTTGGAACTCCAAGTGAGCCCAAGACTTATACAAAGTGAGTTGAAAATATTATGCACAACCATAGCATATCTCCTGCTTGATGCATATTCAGTGTAGCCTATGTTAGCCACTGCTAACATTCCCCCTTCCTAATTTGGCACACGTCCTCGTGTGCCGGTGAAGCAAAACATGGTGACATGTTAGAAAGCAAGTCCATGGAAGAAATGTTGAGTTGCAGAACATAAGAACAAGTAATGAGCATCAAAGGCCAACAAGGATAAGTACAATGAGCAATCATGCAAATGAGTTTTTTGCTTCTAAAAGATGGGTGAATCATAGTCAAAAACTAGATAACATAAAGCAAAAAAACACTCAAACTATCATGAAGATTAAACCACTTAAAATTTCACTTTTATGCATGAAACACAAGCAATCAATTAAGACCCTAGACTAATGCAAGTTCATAAACCTATTAGCCTAAAAACTATGTGATCAATCTTAATAAATCATTCAAGTCTATCATGTCTACGGGCTATAAAAGAGCTCCTAATATATTAGTACATTGTGACAACTTTTTGAAGCTCATGGAAGTTTGGCTTTTTGTCATTCATAGAAAAAGTAAATCACAACACAAGGCTACCACCCCAAGGCAAGTCTAGGTGCGACTCTCGGCTCCTTGAACCCTCAAGAAGGTGCTCCAAAAGCCTACTAGCCTACCAAGGAGACGGCTAACCCTTATCAACCTAGAGCATTGGTTTAGGGCCTTGACCAAGCAAGCCAAGGTGATTCCCCTCGCTTGCCAAGTGCCAATAAGGTGCTAGGCCTCACATAGACACAACATAACATATAAATTTTCTTTTCATGTGTCTAGTAGCATTTTTGCTACTTTTTCTTGACACTTTTTGCTTCATTGTTTCAAATTTTTTAGCACTTTTTTGTTTCTTCCAATATGAGATGCTAATGGTAAATGGACTAAGGGACTAAAGCCTAATCATAGCCTTATGTCATGTTTAAAAGTGAATGAAGTATTAAAACTATCACTAAGAGTCTAGGACTAATGAGAAATGAACCTACATTAACCTAAGGTCATGGCATTTTACCTATGATTAGCACACATAAAACCTAATTTTTTGATGAGTTAATATTCACAAAGCAAAGTGTTGAAACTTTAGTATGCCTAGCTTTTGAATATGAAAGAACCATAGCTTAGAAGCAAAAATTACTTAAGCCAAGCATAGAGAATGGAGAGATGAACAAAAGAGCAAAATCATGGAAGGATTAAACCTATTCATGCTCTTTTGAGCATCCTTGAGCAAGCATCCTTTGTAGAGAAGTCTCTTGATCCTTTTTATTTGCAAAAGAAGCTTTTTGAAGCTAAGTGTAAACACAAGCTACAAAAGCCAATTATTGAAAAGCCACACAAAAAACATTAATGAAAACCTAAAGCTAGTGTCTTGCATACCCGAATTTTCCAAAGGGAAAAAACCCAAGGGAAAAAATTTCCTTTGGTTATGCACATGGTGCTCTTTGATAGCAAATTTATGCATACATAACAACCATGAGAGATAAAATTCTTCTAAATAAGCAAATTTTGCAATTTTTACAACCTCTCATGCATGATTCAAAAGTTGATTAGTTTCTAGCTCACTTGAAGTATGGAATTTAAAACAAGCCAAGAGCTGAAAATAATGCAATTTTGATGAAATAAAGTGGCTCTTGAAAGCCGAATTTTACAATTTAAAGCTTTTCAAAAAGTTGGCTAACAACTAGCTTACATGAAATTTTACGATTTAAGAGAAATCTATGAGCTAGAGATGACTGCAACTTGATGAAATGAAAATGAATGGCTCTCACTAGCCAAATTTTGTACTTGAAAGCTCTCAAAAAAGTTGGATAAACACTAGCTCAAAATGAAAAAAAAAACTTTTGACCAAGCTATGAGCTAGCATGTATACAACTTTTAATCCAAAGAAATTGAATGGATCTAATTAGCCAAGTTTTGCAAATTTTTGCATTGATGACCCCTTCTTGGATCAATGAAAAAACATCCCTTGCTACATCCCTTCAAAATAAAGCTCAATTGTTAGTGCATGAAAGCATTTTTCAATCAATACAAGCACTACAAATGTCATGTTCAATCACAAATCGTGCTAATGCTATCTCATGATTTTTCAAACAAGCTCAATGATGAGTGCTTTTGCAAGGATTTGCATTCATATGAAGCACTAAAATACACAAAATACCTCAACCAAACATGGATTCATGCCCAATGTAGTTCTCACAATCGAGAAACTCACATGCATTTCTACAAGAACTTGCCTTTTAGTGCAATGAGAATTTCAAAAAAGGACTAAAATAATGCTCGGTTGAAAATCTCAATGCAAAATTTTCAATGTTGCAATATAGGCACACACAATCAATGCCCGCATGCTCTTATGTAGCAAGTATGCTCTCTTGCAAAGAGAGAAAAGAAGATGATGAAATGAAGTTTCAAATCTCTCTCAAGTGATCAAAACCCAATTTTGTGCTAATGGCCATTCCTCCTTCAAAAATATCACTTATTAGTGCATGAATTTTTTATTTTTTTTATATTTTTAAATGTTCAAACCAAGCACAAAAAATCAATGCTCAAGCATAAATCCCATCCATACAAAGCACAATGGTCACATCAATTAACTCTCGATTTTGCATCATAGACCACTATCTCTTCAAAATAAAGCTTATTTTGACTACTCTCATTAGGAAATTTGCAAACAGCATTTATTTTTACTTTGTTTTTTCAAATAAAAGGAAATTTTTCTCTCTCTCTCTCTCTCTCTCTTCATTTCCGTCTCAAGTGATGGCTGTGTGTTTTCTAGCTCACAGCTCAATGGGATAGTTGAATATCCAAACCAAGGAGGTGAGAACCTCCCCTTGTTCAATTTACTCCACAAATTGGTCGTTTTTTGTTTGTTTACTGAGTCAAAAAGTCAGGTTGGAGTTTAGGGCGAGAGAGATAGGGTGCAGGTGAGCATGGTCATCAGCCGATAACAGTGCAAGCCTGCAGGAAGAGTTTTTTCAAGCCGTCAGGTGTTCAAAAACAACAAGTATGGCTGCCAGCTTGGTCGACACAAGCTCAATGGCACTGCATGCATATATGGTGTTATACTGCGTCTTGAAATCACGCCATGAGGAAAAGACGGGATTGAAAATCTGATTGCCATCACAAAAGCATTGAGACCACTCGGCCAAGGCAGGTGAGATCGAGACACAACGTGAGGGTTGCAGCATCTACAAGCGGCCGTGTGTGTTCAGAGACTCGCTGCAAGTGAGGAGGGCAAGCCACGGGGTGCAGAGTTGTAGGAGTGCACATTTGTGTGTGTGTGTGTATTGAGCCAAAAAGTGGTGGACCAGTTGAGCCAAAGGCGGAAAGCAACATGCAGTGCGGATGGCATGATGTGTATGTGTGTGTGTGTGTGTTGCGAGCTAAAGGCGGCAGAGGTCGAGCACGCCACGCAGTCAGGGAGCCAATCTGCAACGAGCACCGAGCAGATATGCTACGAGCCAAAGCGGGTGTGTGTGTTTGAGTGGATGGAGAGCTACAAGACAAGGCAATTGGGGCGGAGCCAAAGTGACGAATGAAAGAGCACGAATTCAGGCCCGCTAGTAGGTGTGTTTTCCTTTTTTTTCTTCTTCTTTTTTTGAAAGAAATCCTCTTAGGATGTGTTCCCACACAAAGTATCGTGTGTGTTCATGAGAGTGTGGCAAAGGTCACACGGAGAGTGTAGCATGATAAAGTTCGAGATCGAAATTGAACTTCAAAAAACTCTTGCAATCCATAATCAAAATTCACTAGGCTTGCACGAATAGAACTAGTTTCATATTCCTCTTTGATATGATTCTTCATACGCAATAATGAGTCAAAAATTCTCACAACTGATTTAAATTTGAAATCCATCTCGAATTCACATTGTTGTTCAAAAGCAATGCTTCAATAATGCACGCAAGTTAATCTGAAAGCATAATTAGTCATTGGTTTGCATTGAATCCAAGCAGGATTATACGAAGTTGTTCCATTTCTTGTCCATTTTGCTTCAATTTGATGATTTCATACACATTAAAACGGATTCGAATGCACAAGAAATTATAGAGTTGAATTCAAATTTGAATCGATTTGTAATCAATTGGTAGATGCACATATGCTTCATTAATGCGCAATTTTCTCACAATTACAAATTCAATCCCATGTATCAATTATTGCAATTTGAGTTACTCATACCACTCTCCATAATTACGTAGACCAAATTGTCACAAAACATTGGCCAATTCAAACATGATTTTTAATCATTGTAAAATTAATCGCTCATATCTCAAAACCCTAATCATTCAAACCCCTCGGATTTGTCATTTTTGGTTTGCATAGCTACTCATGAGTGATTTTTGGGTACAATTAAGCACATAAATGAATGTAAGATTTCCATGTTCATCATTTAGATCAATCATTAGCATGGAAACACATAAATGAATGCAAGATTTCCATGTTCATCATTTAAATCAATCATTAGCATGGAAACACACAAAAATTCTTCACAATTGGTCATTATTTGAGCAATCGATCTCAACATTTGACCCAATTTGTGATAACACCTCAACATTTTGGCCAAATTAATCATCATAATTGATAAAAGTACCAATTGTTCATTCACCCATTGGATTGCTCATGCCATTGAGTAGGAACACACACCCAAATTTAGGCCAAAATTTTATGCAATTGATCCATCAATTTCACATTGAAATTATCAAATTGCCAACTCAATCAAGCATAAGTGAATGCATACATGCTTAATTTCTAAAAAATTAACACTATTTTTACCCAATCAAGCAATGCACACACTCAAAAATGAAGTACAAAAATTAAAATTTGGCTCAATTGACAATGCATTTAAGCTTACACCTAATGATTGCACACACTTTTCATGAATATTTCACAATCAAAATCATTTTGGTGCCCCAATTGACCATCAATCATTGAAAATCAAGTGGTCTTGGATGGGCACACACTCAATTTTTGCCCAAATTTTTGGCAATTAGGCTTATCCAATGATTGAATTAGTCTAACATACATATCAATTACATGATTGCATACTCATGGATCATCAATTTTATCAATTTTTTTGCATGCACACACTCAAGATTAGGTGCACACACACTCAAATTTTATGACAGTTTTTCTCCTCTTTAGTGCATTACACACACAATGATTTTTATGCACACACATGAATTCTTGATGAGAATTAAGAATTATCTTGATACACACAAAGTTCATTAGTCAAAATTTGACCATTAATTTCATTCCAAGTGAATCAAATTAGGTGCAAAGTGTAGGTCAATTGAGTTACACACCTAATTTTAGCAAATAATTAGCACACATTGAACCACATTAATCAATCAAGAATTGACATGAGCAAGTGAGTGCACTTACATCGTAATCACACTCCAAGCTATTCCTTTGCTCCACGCAAAGACGCATCATTTTGCACACAAGTGTGTGCACCATCAAATCCGCTCCAAAATTTGACCATTGTAGGCCAAAAATCAAACACTGAAATCATCACATTAGGCATAAATTAGCACAATTAACTTGATAGAAGTTTTGGTTCCACCTCTTGCAAGGGGATTAATCATACAGTACACATCAAATGTTAGCGGTTAGGTTAGCAAAGTTAGTCAAAATTAGTAAAAATTAGCATGAAATTAGTACAATTAGCATGGAAATGAAGCAAAATTAGTAAGGGTTAGTATGAAATTAGTCAAATTGGGGGTTTGGGATATTCATAACTCAACAATTAGCTTCAATTTCTTGCACAAAATCATCAAATCAAACCAAAATTGAGTTACACACACACTCAAAAACCGATGAAATTAGTAGGTAAATTACTCTATTCTAAACATCCTATACTCACTAGCTTAGGTTATCGATCCCTGGCAACGGAGCCAAATGTAGGGAGGCGTTGTAGCAACGGCCTAATTGCAACCCACACAAAATTATCAAATCCGTGGATCGGCAACCCGGCTAGGACATGGAAGCACGAGCATCGGATGAATAGAAATAGAGGATTGAAGAGAATACCTCACCAATGCAAGTAGAGATTAGCCATGGCAAGACTAACTCTAAACATACTCTAATAACTAATCAATCAAATCCTACACACATCAAGTTCACCGAAGTCAGACTTACCATAGACTAGAAACCCCAAACACACTAACGAAGTCGGACTTACCATAGACTAGAAACCCCAAACACACTAACGATAAGCACACACTAATTGCATTGGTGTTGGCCTCTCCAATCACCACATGCCAATCAAGGCACTTCATCAATAGCTACACACACGAGGTGAATAGTGCTAGAGTTTCATAAAACCTATCCACACACAAGCAAACAATAGGGCACACACACTCATTACAAGATTAAGACCCAACTTAATCAACCTAATTAGTGATGCTAACTATCGCAAACCGAGTGCTTATAGAAGAATAGGAGTGATTAATAGCAAGAAGTCATCACACATACTCAAATCTAGAATAATGAGAAATGTGAAACTACTTCATGACATACTACATTTTGCATGTTGCACTGGAAAATAAATTTTGGACGTAGGTTGATGTCAACATCATTCTCCAAGTTCTTGCATACCTATCATAGTGTCACATTGCCTAAAATGCTAAGAATGGTCAGAAAGTCAAACCTCAAGCATCCTCAAACGATTAGTCATGTCATCATGCGAATCCTGATCAACAATTATTAGATTATCATTCATTCGATGCCACCTTATGTAGTGGAAGGAAGCTATGAATTTATGAGAAGCTATCAAGCATTTACACACAACAGACTTCTTATCTACCTTACACAAGATGCCATCAAAATCATGAACATCCCAAGACTCATCCAAAAAATCTAGACATTTCTCTAACTTGCAGATTAGCATAGTTGCAATCTTCCTAAGATCCTCAAGAAAAATACCACCCCTCAGCCAATGCTCTTCTAGCGTTAGTGTTATACAGTAGCTCGCCCATTATCAATGCATTGAATGTATCAAAAATTCCTATAATGTAATCCATCGAGCTGCCACAATCTTCTTTGTCCAAGGCATAGATATCTGTAATAGACAAGTTAAACATAAGTTAAATAGTGAACATAAATTTTTTTAATAAATGTTAGTAAACACACAATTTGGTCAGTGAGATAGAAACCCTGTCGGCATTTCTCTCAGACACAACTCTAAGTGCATATATGCGTGTTCAATGAGCACCTCTTTGACTATTTTTCCCATTTGTGATAAGTGAAAGTCTTTCACCCTGCCTTTATAACTGCTCACAAATTCATTTCCCGTGCGCTTTCTCTTTCTCTCAGATGCAAGAGAGCCCATCTTCCAATGGTAATGGTGATAAAAAGCCAACGACCATTGTCAAAATCAAAGCTGGTGAATATTTCCACAGAGTTAATACTTGCAAATGGTTATCGAGGTCTTCTATTCTCTATAAGTGCTTCTTCAAGAGGGAGAGTGTTTGGTAGTGTCATTGATCACAATGAGCATGCAATCAAATGTGAGTAGAATAGTAAGTTGAGAGCAAGTATATGCGAATGAGTGAGAATAGCATGAAATCTCTCATATTGAAAAAGTGAGCACAACTGCATTGAGTGTGAGTCATGCCACATTTGCCCTATATTCGGTGCTGACACAGCAGAGAGATTCGAGCAAAATCACAATGTACATTATTATTAAATAACTAAAAATTGTGTTTTGAAAATGCAAAAAATTGACACAAATATAAGGAAAATCTGAGCACCCTTATGGTAGCCCGCCATCCATTGGTCGTGCAACAGTCTCTCTCTAGTGCTAAAAGGACCAAATTTGAGTCCAAACTTTTTCTAATGAATTTTGAATTTTTTTTAAAGTCTCAAAACTTCTTTTTCTTTATTTCACACCCCCCCCCCCCCCAAACAAAAAAAGACCCCTTTTTCACTTCTCCATCATCTTATCCCTTTCCTCTCTCTCTCTCTCTCTCTCTCTCTCTCTCTCTCTCTCTCTCTCTCTCTCTCTCTCTCCCCCTCAAATATGCACCAATCTCCATAGAACACCATTTTAGATGAAATGGGAAAATCCCACAACTTTGGGACTGATTTCAATGCCTATTTAGTCCTATTTCCCGTTTGATTTGGGGAATTTTTGTTTAATTTGGGAATGTTGAAAATGAGTTTTGTTGTTCATTCCTTGTACTACATTAGACAAAGAGATAGATTCTCAAGAAAATGGTGGTGTTTAGAAACACCTTTTTTCTCATTAAAAGTTTATTTTCATGTTGGTGTTAATAAATACCTCATAAAATCATACATGGCCAGGGAAAATTATAAAACACCAAGATATGAATATGAAATGTTATTCATTTTCTCCTTTTAAGCTAGCATGTGCCCTCTCCACAACATTGGTTGGGATCTTAATTGCTTCTGCAAGTCTTCCACCCCTTGGAATCTATGACCACACAACTGCATCAACACACTCCCAACGCTTATATTCAGTAATATTACAGCACCAATTCTTTTTCCAACAATCCTCATACTGTTCCTGGATTGAGGGATTTCTTTTTCGATGTTTTGGTTCCCAATATTGAATGAAATTTTTTTTATAGTTAGGAGATGAGTTGTCCACATCAACATCTGACTCTGCAACTCCTAGCAATATCGGATATTCTGGATATGTGGGTCTCACAAGAACAAAATCCCCTTTCCTTACAGCAATTTGAGGATTAAAAGCTTCCTGTGGCCTTGACTTTGAGGACCAACACAGTGATCATTCGATTCTTCATATCCTTGAAACTCATCTCTGTCTTCCTCTATCTATTGCATTCAATGATTCCCTGCAGTCTTTGGCCAAAATGATGTATATTCACAAGTGTGTTTATTGGTTGGTTGTTCAAGATCACTAGTTATGTTTTTCCAATAAAGAATTAATGGCTCCATGTATTTTGTAGAATCATGGTCTTTTCCCTTTAAGATAGAATATCTTTTCTAAAAGTCAAGATATGTCTTAATCCCTTGAATAACCAGTGGACTATCCCTCACATAGTCTGCTATAAATACCACATATGGACAACCTCCTAGCAGTTTTGGTTTCCCTTGAGAATCTTTTTTCCACAACTCAATTCTTGACTCCCTTGGAATCCAATCAGGTATTTGGCGTGAATTTTGTACTGCATTACTGGGATTTCACCTTGCATATAGAAACAAAATTGAAGTGGCTTAGAGTGTCCAGCTAGAGCATCATGTCCATCACACATGTACCCTTTAACAAATGATTTGAAGTCAGGAACTTGTGTCATAAAAAATGGTGTCGGAGTCGAGATTTCACATTTTTGGAAATGTTCCATTAAATGTGGAAAAGTGAATGTCATTCTTGTTTGCAATCTCTTTGAGAACCTACTAAAAATTGCATCTATGTCCTCATGTGTATGAACAACCATTAAGAATCCCAAATGCACGGTTTTGAAAACACCTTTTGCTACTAGCAAGGACAAGTATGCAAATACGTATCGATTCTTATTCTCTCTTGCACAATTATCTAGCTGTAGCAACAGATTCTCATGAAATTTTTGAAATACTGGAGTGGACATGGTATCCACAACACGTTGAGAGGACGCTAATTGCAAGTTAGCAATCTCTTCATTACATCCTTCAATAGCAACGTTGGTGTTAATGCTGATGCATTCCTCTCACACTCTTTCATCATCCTGTTTTGATGGTCTAGAGTTGTCCTTGAGTTCAATGCATTGAACAATATTACATTGTTGCATGGCATACCATCATGGTGTAAATCTCTTAGTCCATGGTTTTCTGTTCTTTCCAAATTTTGTAAGCATAATGAAAGGGAACCAATTGTAGCATTGGGATCTGAAGGTCATAGACCATTAATCAAGAAATGACCATACATCCCATGAGCATGTCCATGTGTTATCATACATGTTAGATACTTGAAATTGATATGCATTTGCATAGTATTTTGAGTTCACTTGCAATCTAGAATACTTATCCTTTTGCAATTGAAAGAAAGGTTTCCATGGTACCATCTTCCATAGTTCTACTTTTATGTGGCATTCTCTTTGAGTTTCATCTACAAAAGAGCGCATCAATGCCCTTCCCATTTCTGTATGGTCTCTTCCTTTTCTTATGACATCATCATTACCATGCACAGAGAGTAGAACCCCATTTTTAAATTTTTCACGGTAGCGATAAAATGAAGTTTTTGGAATGCCATGAATTTCGTACCAAGCTCTACTATAGACCGCATTGCCATTAAAAGAAAATACATAGTAAGTCTTTGTAGTTATTTTGTTCTCATGCCAAGCAGTCAACATTGTATCATACACATAGTTGGTTCTATTTTGAAAAATTTGTACCCAAAATTCATTGCGCATAGCCATGAACTTATGTTTGTTGGCATATTGACAACACCTTCTAGAACAACAATCTATGGTTGAAACAAACTGGATAGACGATAGGGATGCTTGATTGGATTTCTTAGAAAGTTTCACATACATTTTTGGCTTTCTATTTATAAAGCAATACTTTTGTTTTTTTTACGAGCTGATTCAATGCATGTATCTTGTAACGTGTCTATAGCATGTAAATCCTCATATTATCATAACAATGCTTTTCCATCCATAGTTTTCATTCTCTTGATAGGCCAACAAACCAAATTGATGCTGCATACATCAGATTCTACAGAAATAGTAGCCTCACCAGCATAGAATGTTTCAATACCAATACCGATGTTATCTTCACCTAGCTCACCAAAGTTTACGGAATCAAATGGACACACATAGATGACAACCCCTTTGGCTACTACATGTGTTTTGCTTCCATCCCAAAGTTGAACCCTCTTATCCTTCCAAACCTCCTTGTGCTATGGACTTAGGGTCATAGGATTTCTAGCCAACAAAAAGAGCACCCTGTGGCCTTAGGGCCAATGGGTTTCTCGCTATGAAAAAGAGCACCCTTTGTCCTTAGGGCTATATGAATTCTAGCTAACACAAAGAGAACCCTATGGCCTTAGGGCCATAGGATTTATAGCTAATAAAAAGAGCACCTTGTGGCCTTAGGGACATAGGGTTTCTAGCTAACAGAAAGAGCACCATGTGGCCTTAGGGCCATAGGGTTTCTATCCAACAAAAAGAGAACCCTTTGGACTTATTTCCATAGTGTTTCTAGATAACAAAAGAGCACCATGTGGCCTTAGGTCCATAGGGTGCTAGAAACCCTATGGCCCTCAGGCCACAAGGTGCTCTTTGTGATGGCTAGGGTTTCTAGCCATCACAAAGAGCACTCTGTGGCCTTAGGGTTGTAGGGTTTCTAACTAACACAAAGAGCACCATGTTGAATTAGGTCCACAGGGTTTCTAGCTAAAAAAAAGAGCATCATGTGGCCTTAGGGCCATAGGGTTTCTATCTAGCACAAAGAGCACCTTGTGACCTTAGGTCCATAGGGTTTCTGGCTAAAAAAAAGAGCATCATGTGGCCTTAGGGCCATAGGGTTTCTATCTAGCACAAAGAGCACCTTGTGACCTTAGGTCCATAGGGTTTCTAGCTAACAAAAAGAGCACCATGTGGCCTCAGGGCTATATAATTTCTAAATTACACAAAGAGCTCCATGCGGCTTTAGGGTCACAATGTTACTAGCCATCACAAAGAGCACCCTGTGGCCTTAGGGACATAGGGTGCAGGGTTCAAATTCATCAAATCTTTCACACACACATCTATCAACCCAAACTTCTTACCTAAGAAGTTTGCTTGCAACTGCACTTTGCTCTGATTTTCTTTTCAACCACTTTCTCAACTTGTAAGGTACTTTGCACTCCAAAATGATCATCCACTTGCAGGATCCTTAGTTCTGGCTATCTGTACAAAACTTTGACTCTACAATTCTGTGTCAACTAGTGATTCTCACTTAAGTGCTCTACGGTGTTGGTCGGTATCACTAGAGGGTTGATCTCAACCAAACAATAAGGACTTGATTCCGTATATGCAGTGGTCTGAAAGGATAGACGGGATCCTAGGGTCACAAGAAAGACTTCTGGACCACCAAATTCACAATTTGAGTCCTAAAATGTGCCTTTAGACATCATACACTATGATGTCTATATACTCAGAATCAGCTCAAACTTGAATCTTATACTCTCCTTGATATGCTTTGTTCAAATCTAGGACTTGTAGGTAGGTGAATCTCCCCTATGTAGGCCTTGGTTGCTTCTAGCTTCTTTGGGAGGCTAACTGAGTAAAAAATGATCCAAATTGGATGAAACTTGGTCCTTAAGCTTTCTTCGTGGTGCTAAAAACCCTGTCTACTATGATGTCATCTTTGGTCTTTAAAAATGCCTTGTAGTCTTAGTCTAAGACATCATACGTGTATGATGTCTATCTGGTTCAGATGAAGTGAAACTCACTCTAAAGGTCTTCCACTACACAAGCAACTCACAACACGTTTCAAAAACTAATGTCAACATTTTTTTGTGCTAGATATGGTCAAATCAAGCATTCACTTTTCCTAGATCTATCTCTTGGTCTTTAGCAACCTCAGTTTGCTTCAATTTCAATTAAATTTTTCCTATTTGCTTCTTAACTTCTCTAAATCACAATGGCTCACCCAATTATGTATTTTGACCCAAAATCTGGCCTCTAAGACATCATACCTATATGATGTCTAGGTGGTCAGAATGGAGTTTTGTTTTTACCCCAGGTGTCCTTTGTTTTTTACAACATGCATATGTGCTCACAACAAAGTTTAGAGCTCAAACTTGCACAAATTCACCACTTTTAACTAAGGAACTTCCTAGAAAGAGTAAAACTCTCTCAATACTCAATCTATATGTCCAAATGAAATGAAAATTGGTGTATGTGCTCAACACAACATGCAGACTATGGGTATAAAGTCAAAAGTTTAACTTGACTGCCAAATTCGCACTTCAGACATCATATGCGTATAATGTCTGTTGATATATTTTTGTCCAAATTTCATCCACAAGCATCCACAAGTCTCCAGCATTGCTTTTCAATCACTTTTACCAATTTTCATGCAAAAATATGCTCATAACCACAAGTTTCCTATTTTTTCCATTTTTGACACCACAACTCTTGTCTTTTTGGGGACCAAATGTTAACACTTTAGTTTCA
This sequence comes from Adiantum capillus-veneris, assembly GCF_014529385.1. Taxonomy (NCBI): domain Eukaryota; kingdom Viridiplantae; phylum Streptophyta; class Polypodiopsida; order Polypodiales; family Pteridaceae; genus Adiantum; species Adiantum capillus-veneris. The sequence continues at coordinate 6,876,576 of NC_140957.1, forward strand.
TGGTGTACTAAGGGTAAAACACCCTTTTGAACACTCTGGTGCAGTCAAATTCATCAAATTTGGTCTCCAAGTGCCTCTTAGACATCATACGTGTATGATGTCCAAGTTTGCAGAATTTCAAAAAAAAAATTCACAGAACTCTTGTAAATGCCCTCTTATATGCACAACATCAATCAGTCATGAAAAAATGTCAATAGAAACCTGTTTATTGCATTTTGTCCTCAAAATCAACTTTTTAGAGATCACGAATGCAAACAAGAACTTCAACAAGTAAATCAGTGATGAATAGCTCTAGATCAAAATCAGATCACTTACCTAAAGCTACTCCTCAAATGGGGTTTTTCATTTATGAGTTAAAAAAACGCTTCACCGCCTCTCTCGGACTAGCTAAAACTTTTATCACCTAACAAATCTCTCACACTCCAACAAATACTAAACTAAAACTAATACTGCCTATGGCAAAAAATCCAGGAGAGTCACATGCTCCCTAGCACTTCCCTAGGATCTCAAGAGTCCCACTCCTATATCCTACCTAAAATAGTATAGCAAGACTCTGGCGAACCAGAGAAACTTTTCACCTCAGAGGACTAGTCTAAGGTCACCTACCTAGGGCTCTCATCCTTGACAATGATGCCAATGTTGGCGGATATGCTGCGAGTAGCCGCTAGCACAACGAGAACTAGGCCAACATGCTAAATGTTAGATGAGGACGTAGCTCGATCCGTAGGTGCGTGGAAGCAAATAGATGTTTGTCAATCACCTACTCGGCCTTCTAAGACAATCACTACTCGAAGAAATCAAATTCGGACATCCTCTATGACTCCCAGGGGATTTACTCTATATACAAAATGGGACGCCACCTGCGAGCGGACAACTTTGATAAAACCCCTATATACAACTCATATGACCCCCCTTTCTACGCTTATACGACAATCAATGAATAAAACTATCATATCTCTATCTTACATATAAAATTTAGGTTTCACATGATCTAACTGAGTAAAACTAGTTAAAGAGTGTGTAGCATAGTGATTGGCAACGTACTAAGGAACCACTTTTGTTGATAACTAGATGTACCCTCGGTGTGTCTTAGGTTCACTTTCAAAATATGTGTCTGATCATAGTGCACTCTAGCTACCTAACCCATCCAAAGCTATTGTAAATCAACCCTTGGCCTGCTCCACATCAACCCTTATCTATGACTGCCTTAATGCAAAATTTGATGTGTGACCTAATAAAAGAATTCCCAAAATTCATTCGAGTTCTAGTGCACACCAGTGACCAATTGTTACAAGTAATCAACCCGGGTCAAGTCCCCTCCTCCCCATAGATATGATACTTTCCTCTCTTATTTTTAAGCTTGGGAGATAAATTATTGGGGGCCTGCCCCTAACTTATACGCTTATGTAACTTGTAAAAATACCCCCCTCCCCTACACTTACGTGGTGCGATAAGTTTTCCATGGTGAATCCCCCGGGCTATGACTATGACTACAACGACAGCTACGACGCTCAAGCTAACCAAATCAAGACAAAATGTGCTCAAAACGTCACAAAACTCATAGGAAACACCCTAATCATCAAGAGGTCACTACCCTATGGACTCCAACCATATACCATGTCTATAACCACTCCATGCAACAATCGCGTATGAAGATAGACAATGTATTACATGTCATCTTCTCTCGACATGAATGGTCCTAATGTGTAGCTCTACTTGCCATGAATCCATTAGTGCAAAGATATCAACAAACAAACACACGGATAGCAAGAAAACTCACTCACAAGGTCATGGGAGCTCACCTCATGACGGAACCAAAATCGGGCAAGCGTGGCGTTGGTGCGTAGCCCTCACCCTTGATAATGCATTGGTGGTGTCACTTTCGCAATGGCTGCTCGATAGTGTGCATAGGGAAGAGACAATACCTCTCTCTCTCTCTCTCTCTCTCTCAATTACACAGACACAGCACAATAACACAATAGTTTGATTAATTCAAAAAGTTGGTGAGGGTTACAAAAATGTGGCTCATATACAATTCGTTCCTACCAAAAACAATCTCTTAATCCTTACAAAATGTCCTACTTCTCATCAAAATTAAATAATACAAAAATGGTCCATAGTTAACACTTTCTTAAGGGTCAACTCTTATCTTTAAACATAGTGTTAAGGCCTAAATTTTCCATAGCAAGCTATTGTTCCCAAGTGAGTAAGGCCATAATTTTGAGTTTTGAAGTCCAAATTCTGATCTTCCGGTTGTTCCGTTAAAACTCTCTATGACTTATAAAAATGTGAACCTCAAATAATTTTGCAAAGTATTTGAAATAGTTTTTACTGATAAATCTTGGGTATGTTACAATCTCCCCAACTTATGGGTTCAAGATGTCCTCATCGTGAGAAAAAGTGAGGGTAGTTCTACTCTCATCATGAGATCGTCCACCATGATGTCCAAAATAGTGGTGTCTTTGGTCTACTTCAGTTGCTACTATCGCTCTATTAGCTAGACGTAGGCATTTGTTCCTATAATGTCCCGACTCTCCACACTCAAAGCATCGGATATCCAAACGTGGAGGATTTTTTGTAGTAGCAACATAATCTCCTTGTGTTTGTCTATCATTGAAACTCTAAATCTATTCAACTCTTCTTCTAATCCCTTTCTCCTTCATTAAAGGTTTGGCTTGTAGTAAGGTATCTTGCACAGTGGTAGGTTTCATGGCTTCCAGTCACGAGCTATCTGGTTCTCTTAAACCTTGGCAAAAATGGGCTACTTGCTACTCTATGGTCATTGGTTGTGTGTAACTTCTAAGCCTTACAAAATTTAAGCGGTACTCTTCCAAGGATAAGCCGTATTGTTTCAACCTAGAGAACTCATTCATCTTTATCGCTTCATAGGCAGTAGGTAAATACCTTTCCTTCACTGATTTCTTAATCTCCCTCCAACTCTAGAATTTCTCCAATACTCCCATGTCACATCAATTTTGTTTCCACCGTTCACTTCCCCTGAGAGGCAAAACATCCCTAGCATTGCTTGATTTATAGGTGTGGTCCTTGCAACAGAGAAGTAATCATCCATAGCTTCAATCCATACTTTTGCATCCTTCTCAATATCATCACCTTCTCCTTTAAAAGAAGGTGATTGCATTTTCTTGAGAAACAACTTCTCCTAAATTTATGTGTAAATAACATCGTTCTGAGGGTTTTCCAATATAGGAGTGATATAAGGGTTCCCTTGACTGTACACATATAACACCAATGTTTATAATAACTCAAAACACTAAAATAAATTCCAGACTAGTCCACTAAAAGCTCAGTATATGACTTAACCAATCATGACTTATTGAGTCCATTAAAACTCAATCGCATGACTTAACCAGTCATAACTTATCTCAATCACATAACTTAACCAATCTTGACTTATCCAATCCATTAAAACTCAATCACATAGCTTAGCAAGTCATGACTTATGTCAATCACATGACTTAACGAGTCATGACTTATCCAATCCACTAAAAACTCAATCACATAACTTAACCAGTCAAACAATTTTTTTTTGAAGAAAAAAAAACTTGATCCCCTATTCTTAAAATCATCAAAAAGTCATATAGGGTGGTTTACAAAGATCTCTCCATGAGAAACATATTAGAGGTTTCAACCATAACGATACACATCAACTGCTGGCATGTCATAATATTTCGGTGGGTTAGGTAATGGGTATAGAAAACGATACACACAAGGAAGCTCGGGGTAGCCAATGAAAATTTTAACCAAGCTTTGATACCAATTGTGAGGTATCCAACCCAAAAGATTGGGGCGACTTGGTAGATGGCCTTCCTTTATTCTCAAGTTACATTGATCAGATCCTACTCAGATTCCACAAAGCAAGGATACAAGCATCAGAAGAGAGGAATTCCTCTATCCATCGTGATCGTGGTTATAAGGGTCATACACCACAAGCCAAGTCGAAAATCAAAGGATTCTAATGGGATCTAATTCCTATATCATAAGGATAAAATCTCATTCACATACCTAGGACCCATACCTAGTATACCTAGGATCCATAAACAACACCTTTTTCCCCACGTTGAAGAGACACAGTTGCCATTCATAAGTCCTAAATGTGATACGAGACTTATTCTGAAGTAACTAGTAATTTTGTAAAAAGTACCCGACTAATCAGGTCCACCCGTCCGTAGATATAGTTTTGTTTGGATACGAGTCACCTACTTTCCACACCACATATACCTATTCCTCTTGTTCCTTATTAATTTTGAGCACAGGTTCTTTCATACAACCCTTTTAAAATCACCAAAAGAATTCTTTCTCAAATAGGACCTAATAAAGATAGTCCTATATTTCAATAAAAAAGAAATTTTCAATTTTCTTATGAGCTTTTTGCTACCCACGGACTTTCTCTGTCTAACAAACAGAGCCTTTGCAAAGTATTTTTTTATTTGCTAATCATAGGGAGAATCTCGCTAACCACATGGCATCTTGCTAACCACAAGTTCCATTTAGAAACAAGATATTCCTTTAACAATTGTCCTCTTTAAATGATTCTTTATACATGATCAACCAACTCTTAATATCAAACAACTAACTCCTAATATCAAACAATAACAATTTATCAAACAATGATAATTTTTTGAAAAGAAAGAAGGAGTATTTTTTGGAAAGAAGAAATGAGAATATTTTTGGATGAGAAATAGTATTTTTGGGAAAGAAATAGTATTTCTAGAAAAGAAAGAGTATTTTTAGGAAAGAAAGAGTATTTTTGGGAAAGAAAGAGTATTTTTAGGAAAGGAGTATTTTTAGAAAAGAAAAAGTATTTTTGGGAAAGAAAGAGTGTTTTTAGGAAAGAAAGAGTATTTTAAGGTAAAAAAAGAGGTAAGTCAAGATTAAACTTCTTCTTTTTAGACAAGCTTCTCTTAAAATTAGAGTCTTCAAATCGTGCATCCAGACGTGTGTGTACAAACAAAAAAAAAAGCCGCGAATGTGCGCAAAATTTTCCTCTTGCTTTTCACTATTCTTAGCACCTTCTCTTGGCTTTGAGAGCTTATATAAAAGCCCCTATTCTCTCACTTTTAACATACACACATAAACTCTCAGAAGCAAAAGCTCTCTTGCCTTGATGTTGGAGGTATCTTCTCTCCCTCAACCTCTCACCCTCATCCCATCTCCATCTCCAACTTCAACTCCATCTCTACCGCCATTGTGTTGTCCCGCGGATTCTAGACCTCTATTTTTCTCTCTCCTTCTTCTTCGTCTCAACATAATGGCTCCGAAGTGAGTGAGACGAAGCTCCAAAGACGCTCTTGTTGTTTCTTTTCCAAAGAACATTCAAAGGAAGGTATCAACTACTCCAATCATAACTCAACCTGAGATATCATGTGGGAAAGAAGTTGAAGCCGTCCAACCTCCAAAACGAGAGGTAGTCCAACACGTCACTAATCTGGTAAGATAAATTTCTAATTTTGCATTGTTATACATGTTGGCCGGTAAGTCAAGCTTAAGAATTTCATTAAACCATCTAAGAATCCTGACTGTATCACAAGAAACAAGCATATGATGTAGAGTAGTGAAAGATTTGTTTGATAAACTGTCATTGTTTGATTTTAAATAGAGAAAGTCCGCAGGTAGTAACAAACTCATAAGAAAATTGGATAATTCAATTTTGTTGAAATATAGGACTATCTTCATTAGGCCTTGTCTAAGAAAAAATTATTTTGGTGATGTCTGAAGGGCTGTATGAAAGAACCTATGATTGTGATAATTAAGAGGACCCTATTTGTACATGTAAAACAATGTGGTAGTAACAAAAAAACAAGAGGAACGGGTGAGTGTGGTATGGAAAGTGGGAGACTAGTACCCAAACGAAACTATGTCTATGGATAGGTGGACCTGATTAGTTGGATACTTTTCACAAGATTACTAGCTAGTTTAGAATAAGTCACATGTCACATTTAGAACTTATAAACGATGGTGATGCCTCTTCAATGTGGGAAAACAGGTGTTTTTTATGGGTCCTAAGTATTTCAATGAGACTTTATCTTTATGATAAGGGAAATAGCTCCCAGTAGATTCCTTTGATTTACCGACCCGGCTTGTGGAGTATGACCCTTACAACTACGATCACAGTGGATAGAGAAATTCCTCTCTTCCGTTGCTCGTATCCTTGCTTTGTGGACTCTTAGTAGGGTGTCATCAACGCAACTTGAGAATAAAGAAAATCCAACTATCAAGTCGCCCCAATCTTTTGGGTTGGAGACCTCACAATTAGTATCATATGTTGCTCATGGAGAGATCTTTGTAGAGCCCCCTATATGACATTTTGATGACTTTATGATTAGGAGACCAAGTTGTTTTTCTTCAAAAAGATTTTTTGATTGGTTAAGTCATGTAATTGAGCTTTTGGTGGATTGGATAAGCCATGACTGGTTAAGTTATGCAATTGAGTTTTAATGGACTAGATAAGTCATGACTGGTTAAGTCATGTGATTGCGGTTTAATGCACTGAATAAGTCATGACTGGTTAAGTCATGTGATTCAGTTTTAATGGATTGAATGAGTCATGATTGGTTAAGTTATATGATTGAGCTTTTATTGGGCTATATCAAACTACCTTTAGATGCCTCTGGCTTTAATGAGAAGCAAGCCACATTGATGGTTCCTGGACTACCAGAGCTCAAATTTGGTGAGAGATCATACATTTTCCTCCATGACAATCAAAGTATATTTTTATTTAAGGGAGGACTTTGCACTTGCCACCATCTCCAAATTTCAAGAGGGGAGGAGTGGATTTGTATCTGATGACAGCAGTGACAAAACGAGGCGATGGAAACCTCTAGTAACCCAATGGAGTGCCCCGAACTCTGCTTTGACAAGGGAGAAAATTATAGAGAGACACTCCCAGATGAGGCTAACTTCCAAGCTATCAGAAACAACCTCAAGCCATCAACCAGTACTCAAGAAGTAGATGATTGGTTTAAGCGTCCCGCACAAGGGTCCACGAGGTCATTGGACCTATAATGTAAGGTCGATGACTTATATACAAGATGAGATCTACATGGTACTCCCCCCCCCCCCCCCCCCCCCCCCCCCCCCCAAATTCTAGCTGGCATTGTCTTTCTCTAACTCATCCTTTTGTGTACAGTCATGGATTACTAAAAAGGATGACTTCCTTCGCCGTCGGACAAGAGAGTATCGTGGAAGGGATGCATCATTGGGACAATACCTTGCTAGACTCTATGAGGCATCCATACTAGTCTTTCGCAATGGAATGTCCCAAGAGGGAAGTATTGCAACATTCCAAGATGCTCTCATACTTCATAGGTGGACCAATGCTACCACAAAATGTAGACAAAGTTATCCTCGTCGACAAAGTTTTTGTTACAGAATGGTTTGGATATTGTTTGGGGTACACTGGTGGTCGTGCAGCTTATTATTACACATACACAGCAATGGCACTCACTTTGGGGAAACAAAATCCAAATGAACACTTAGATTATGGAAAACATTTAATGATCTGATACAAGGGTAATGTGCCAAAAGATATCCACTATCTGTCATCAAGTTGAGAGACTTGTAACTTGTATTGTATCTATTATATTATTAGGTATCTCTTGTACGTGTTGTGACCTAAAATCAAAATCTCTTGATCCACCTATGGTTAACATATTGCATTGTCTCTCTCCACTTTCTCTAGCCTTCACGAGCACTGGAAGTTGTTGAATGTCTCTACTCGTTTCCTTTTCCTTTGTTGCAAATGCCTAATTGCTTGTGCTATTGTCGAACAATCCAATACATTTTTTTGCTACAGTCGGTGAAGGATTCTATGATAGAACCACTGAAACAACTCTTTCAAACTGTTTGCCTTATCTCAAGAGCCACCATGTTGTGTGTGTCTGAAATATGCATTCTTGACCATGTAATGAGACTTTTCCAAGCCTTGGATGTTCCATATGCCTGGGTTTCCATACTTTTGAATGAAGTATGGTAAGTGATTGAAAATGATGTGCTGCAAATAAAACTAGTTTTTAGGAATTTTAAACACCCTTTTAGCCCTTATCATTTAAAAGGGTGCTTTAACAATACCATGTACTGAATGATCAGAGTTTCAGTCCATGTTGTCCTAAATGCTTTCTTTAGTAGTTGAAGGGTCTCCTTAAACTTGTTTAGATAATTTTGTGTGCACTCATCTTTGTCACACATCTGAAATAGCACATTGATGGAATTCTACACTTCACCTTTGACATTGCGAGTTGTGGGTTCCTGGTCCTTCACTGCCATGTGGAGATTTTTCCATTTTGCTGAAACTCAATTCTGCTGACATAAGTGGACTAATATATCGTTCCACGCTTGGTTAGCTTCTTATCTTTCATGCCTGTTGGTTTTGATAAAAAACAACGTGCCTTGACCCCACCAATAGATGGTTTGTAAGGTACATCTTTATCATTGGTTGACCTTTTCTCGTCTCGTTGGATTTTCACATTGCCCCCATGGAGACCCATCTCTTACAAAACCAGTTCAAGCGCCTCTACCACAACCTTCTGTTCTTTTAAATTCTTGATTTTCCAAGAAAACCCAATCTATAGATACACCAACTTCTCCACAATTCTACAAAGAGCATGCATTATACAAATGTGGACATTGACAAGTGCAATATCCAAAATTGGGTGGAAATTAGGATCCTCATTGTGGTGAGTAGGAGCCTTTCTCCACCATTTTGGGTTCATCGTCTTTGTTAGCTCCATGCAATACAAGCATGTAGCCTTTACCATAGCACCAATTCCACAATTATACATACACTTCAGTTTTTTAAGGTCACCTGCGAGATGCCATTGGACTTGAAATTCTCCCCTCCCATTGAAAACCACCACCTTTCCTTGATTCATTTGTTTATCAATGATATCAGGGTGAAAGCATGTATAGGTGGACCGCTTTTGCCACTATATAGTATATGGTTTTTGGGGTTGAGAAAATGGGTGGTTTAGGCGTTTGAAACAGTGGGATTAAATTCAAAATTTTATGGAAAAAAAGGGTTAAAATTTGACGCGTACTAAGTGAAAGCGCTTAGTGGTTAATGATCACCTCAAGGTACTTTCAAGCACTTAATGAAAATATTCTCTCGAGTCTCATCCCTCCCTCTCTGTCTCGCTTGTTCCTCCCCCCTCTCTCTGTCTCTCCCGTGCCATTCAGGTTTCTGACTCCCTCTTTCCTCCCTCCTTTGCGTTTCTCTGCTAGCCGAAGCAACAAGCAGCAACATCACAACAACAGCAAGCAAATTCAGGAGTACTTTTTGCTGGGCTGGTCATCAACTTCAGTAAAAATCCCCTGCAGCAGCAGCAGGTATGTGGCATCATGTATCTTGAAGCATTCTATCTCGAATGTTGGTTGAATTTGAATGTGGCTGGTTTTCCTAGGTAGCATTTCCAGGTAGCATTGATCCATGTTTTAACATGCTTCATGCAGATGTAGAACCGTTGTATGCTTGTCTCTGAATGTGTGGCAAGATAACCAAAGGGGGCCTGGACTAGTGGTTAAAGTGAATGGGTGGGTGCATAAGGACCCAGGTTCAACCCCTGGCGATATGGTCTGCCCTCTGTTGGGGAGGGTATTGCAAACAAAAAAAAAAGAATGTGTAGCAAGATAATCGTGGATTGTAACTATTAATGATGCATGTGTGAGTTTAGAATTTATTTCTAGAATGCATATGTATTGTGCACATCTAATTGATCACCCTTGTGAATGCTTTATAAAAATGCATCATCCAGTTTGAAGCATCATGCATCTTGAAGCATGAATGCAGATTTTATCAATTGTGTGTGCATGCTTATATGAATGCATCATGCAGGTCCAAGCATGAATGCATTTAACTATTGATGTTGTATCTATGTGGCATTTGTGATTTTTTCAGGATGAAGAACCAGGCTACAAAAGGACCTTCAGACTCTGACAAGGGTACACCTAGGAAGGGAAAGAGCTCTACGTAGGAGTCGCCTATCAAAACAGGTTAGATGAATCATGCATGCATTTCTAAAATTGGTTTTATGTCTTGTAAAATTTCTGAATTTTTTGCACATGCATGCTACAAAAAGAACTCCGAGTCCCCCAAGGGTACACCTAAAAAGCAAAATGTTTAGCATGTTAGATGCAGGTATTTCCCCCATGGATTCAATTAAAGTGTTGCTTTAGTAGGAAAAGTAGTGTGCACAGCACACCACTAGTAAATATCAATTGGGTGAACCCCACTTTTTATGGGTACAGCACCACTGATAGGCTGTGTTGAAGTGGTGCACCTACAACACCCTTTAAAGTTGGGCAGAAACCATGGTTGCATCACTACATAGTTATGCTGATATGGTGCACCATCTCTTAAAAGTGATACTAGACCACTTTAAAGTGCTGGGCAACACTAAAAAGAGGTAAGGCTCTAGTAAAAACTGGCGATACAATGGGTGCATCACTTTCCAGTGGAAAACCCTTACTATTTTGTGGTGAAGCATCACTTTTAAGCGAAGCATCATGATGGTGCACCACTTTTCAGTGGTTCTACATCACTATAAAGTGGTGCTTCTTAACTAGAACGTTATTCGGTACCTTAAAAGTGTGTAGAACCACTAAAAAGTGGTGCTTCTTAACCTGAACGTTATTTGGTATAAAGTGGTAAACACCAATAAAATGGTGTTCACCACTTTTTGTGGTTCAAATCACATTTAAGTGGCGGTGCGTGATGGTCAACCACTTTTAGTGCTGTAGAACCACTTTTTAGTGATGCTTTACAAAAGTGCAATAATCTTTAGTTCTGCATCTTTGCTAAAAGTGGTGGTTAAGTGCTTTTAAGTGATGAAGCTTTACAAGGAGATACCACATTCTATTGATGTAGCACCACTTTTTAGGAGTGTAGCACCAGTTTTAAGTTGTGCACAACAATTCACATCGGTGTAGCACAACTGAACAGTGGTTCGACCCACTTCTATGTGTTGGAGCACCACTTTAAAGTGGTGAAGAAACACCAAAAGGTGATGTATGACCAGCAAATAGTGGTGTAGCAGGACTTTTTAGTGTTACCTAACCAGTTTTAAGTGGTTGAGAACCATTTAGTGGTACACCACCACTTAAAAATTTTGCAGTACCACTGAGAATGGTGCAGAAATCATTTCAACCACTTCTTATTGTTGACAAGTTTAATTATGGCTCATTACATACTAACATGCATTCATATATGTTTTTACAGGGAGGTGGACAGTACCACGGGTGGCCTTACCCACTCAAACAAAATTTTGCTTCACCAAGGAAGATTTGCATACCGAATATGGGCTATGCTTGGTTGGCTAGGATCCGAAGCTCCTATGTGATGATGATTTCTCAGATGAGGAGTGGCTTAGGATGTCTTTACAAGCGCCATCAAAAGGAGAAGATGCATTTAAAGGGGCTGAGGCCTGAAATGTATGAAGAATGTCTCCTGCTATACCACAAAGTACATCAGGGAGCTCCCCCAAACAACGAGGTAGGCGTGCATTTTGCACATGGATTTACGTGGCAAAAGTGCAAGGGCGCTGAAGATTCTGAAGGTTTAGTTGCATGGGCTATGTATGCTAAAGGTGTTATCAAAATGTTACGCCAACAGAAAACTTTAAATAGGATGGAGGTCCACAAACAGTCCATGTCTTGCAAGCGAGTGGAAATTTAATGTAGAAAATATGCCTAATTACACTGACATTACTGGCATAGGCTTTGACTGGCAGACATACTCAGGTGGACATCAATTTTCAGGGCAGGCTAAGGAGGAATTTCTAAAGAAGTGGGCCTTTGGCTCGATGGGAACATTTGGAATGTCAAATGTTTCCTCGACTACATTTTCTGCGTCAACGGCTGATGTAGCAGCTATTTCTAACATGAAGGCTAATGCTGTTGAAAAGTTAAAAGAGAAGCAGCAATATCTCGAAGCAATAAAAATTGCTTTAGATCAATCAAAGACAAAGAGAGATGAGCAGGTTGGTTTGATGCGAGGCGCCGCCAAGATCATAAAGAGACTGAACAAGGATATGGAGGAACTCAAGTTGCATAAGGCTGGGCTTGTACCAAACGAGAAAGCAATGGCAAAGCTTGAGACCATGATTCAAATCAGAAAGGAGGCTCTCAAAGACATGGGACTTGATATTGAAGTGCACAATCTCGATAACCTAGGTGAAGAGGCAGCACAGTTATACAGGTATGTAAGCTTTATTGATTCACCTAGTAGTAGTTGATATTACTTAAAAGTGGTTAAACTCTAATTAGAAAAAAATGGTTAGAGACCATTTTATATGGTAAAAGACCACTTAAATGTGTTTATATAACACTCTTAAGTGGTACCACATAAAGTGATGAAGACTATTGAAAGTAATGCACAAACACTTATACTATTTTATAAAGTACGCAGTGCTATTTTTTTACAGGGTCAACATGACACTTTGTTATGGGAAGTAGAAGTGGCGACAGGGCATCTTCGATTTGTGGAAACAATTATTAATTTGTTCAAGTCAAGAATGCCTATCCTTCCTGTCAGGCCGCCTGTTCATTTGGGATCGGACAATAGCTGTGTGGCGACAGGGCATCTTCGATTTGTGGAAACGATTATTAATTTGTTCAAGTCAAGAATGCCTATCCGTCCTGTCAGGCCGCCTGTTCATTTGGGATCGGACAATAGCTGTGTGCAGTTAGGTGATTGTGTTGCTTGTGGGATGTCTATCATGCAGACTATTGTTACCGGTGTCTACATGCTCCGGTGTCAACATCCGTATCACCCACTTTGTTTTGTAACTGCCTGTAAGTCTGTCGGCCAGTGTCTATTTCATGGATGTGAGGAACTTTTAAAAGATGCTTTGAAGTTGCTGGCACCTGGAGAGGCAAACATGGATGAGCATGTTGGTACAGGTAATCGATGTTTTTATACCTTATGATATGAAGCTGATTGTAGATTCATTTCTTGACCATTTTGTTTCTTTTCTCCATGTAATTGCAGAGAAAGATCCAATGGAAGGCATCTTTGGATCTCCTGTTGATGGAATTGGTAATATTTTGTGGAACATTCTTCTCTTTGAATGTTCCCATAACTTAATATTGAGTATTATTACATTGTCTTTTATGTAGCACACTCCCAAGCTGGGTCATCACGCAAGCCCAATATTGATAGCATGTGTGGTGGGTGCGGGGATAAGAATGCATCCCAGAAACAAGCAAGTGAAGACACTCCGGACCAACAAAAGGTAGAAAAAAGGGTTGAAAAAAGAGCAGATGTAGTGGGAGCTCAAGGTGACACATCCAAGGAGTCAGCCGAGGTGCCTTTGAAGTCAGAACCTGCAATGAACAAGGACGTAGAGGACGCTGAAAAATCATCTGAGAAGCTGAAAAGGATACAACAGTGAACTTGTCTGATGAGGACACGGATTTTTATATTTCAGATGTTTGTGCAGAGATTTTGGGGCGTAGGAAAAAGAGGAGCAACACTGAAGAGTACACCACACCAAAGAAAAAAGCTAAGGTTGCATCCGAGCCTCCAGAGCCTACTCCAGGAGGTAAAAAAATCCAAGGAGCCTTCTTCTGCTCGGAAAAAGACTAACCTCCAAGCACCCAACCTTAAACCTCCCAAACCAAAGTCACGCAAGAAACTTTTGTAGCCCCTATTAACCTTTTGTGCTTTGTAGCCTCTTTGTAATTTAGTCTTTGTACCCTCATTTTGATGATAATGAAACAACGGCTTTATTTTTCATTCACTAGTTGTTTATTGCTCATTGATTGTCTATTTATTGTACTCATATTGTTCATTGACTGTCTATTTATTGTACCCGTATTGTTCTTTCCGACATCATCATGAGCATCTTCAAGTAGAGCTTATTTTTTCTCCAGTATCTCCTGCCAAGTGGACTGTTGTTGCCATAGAAGTTCAGGAAATTAATGAAATGGAAATCAATAGCCTGGAAGGTATACTTTTCAAGTGTATTTTGAAAAGGTTAATATGTCAATCTGATTGAGGTTTTTAAGGCATGGTACTTGTCTATGGCAGAACTTAGCTGGATTGGAGATGTTCAAGAACCAGATGAGAAGGTTGAAGACATAGCAGCTAAGCAGGATGCAGATGTAACACCAGATAAAGTAGAGGAAGACCAGGAACGAGCAGTTTGCCCCGAAATTGAGGAGATTTCGCCAAACTGCCCTGAATGGGGATATCTTGTTTTGAATTTATGCAAGATCAAAAAGCTCATCATCCTTGATCTCGATGGAGTATTCATGAAACGAGATGTAAGCAAACGTGATCCAAAGACTGGACAACTTAAACACCCTCCACTTCCAACTTCTAACAGAGTTAAACTAAAAAGAGTGGACGAGAAGTTGTGGATCTACTACCGTAGAGATGTTGAGCAATTTGTTTGGGATTTGAGGCAAATAGCAGATGCAATGATTTGGAGCACTTGCACTGCTGCTAACATTGAGCTAATCCTCAGTACATGTTGGCCAGACATATGGGAACATAGGACTTATTACTTTAGGGATATCTTCTCAAACTGGCAATGTGAGAAGTGGTCGTATTTTGAAGAGATTGTTGGAGCTCCAAGAGACCTTGCAGGTGAACTTGTGTCTTTCAAGCCCCTTTACCATGTCTGGAACAAGTTTCCAGAATATGACTCCTCTCGGACATTGCTGGTAGATGACTCCAGATATAAAAATATGCACAATGTTTGGAACAACTGTATATGTCCACCCACCTTTGATCCTCTTGATAAAAACCAAGACCCTGATTACCTCACGCGCACACTGTTGCCATGGCTGTGCAGATGGGCACTAACCCCCAATTCCCTGGAGTACACAAAGGCAAACCCCATCAGCAATCCCAAAGATGAACTTTCGAGTCTAGTCTTTGAGCACTTTGTTATAAATGGAGATGAATGAGATTGTACATCTCTAATTTAAGAAACATTATATATTGTACATTCTTGGTGGATATGTAGACGTTTCTGGAAAATTATTGTAATATACTTTTTGTAATATACAGAAGTTCTGGCACTTTACATGTCTCTGCACTATACATGTCTCTACACTTCTAAATGTCTCAGAACCACTTTTTAGAGCTGCTAAACCCCTAAAACGTGGTTAAATGTTTATTGTGTTATTGCAACAGTTTTTCTGGAACTGCAACACCATTTAATGGTGAGGTTCGGGGGGAGTGGTGAAGCATTCTTAACCACTTTTTAGTGGTGCTAAACCACTTTAGCACCACTAACAAGTGTGTTAGAAGTTGGACATACCCTACAGAAATTGATTGCTCGGCAGATCATCATTTTTTGTAATTATTCATTTATTGAGAAAACCCTACATTTCACCTTGTAAATATTGGGGCTTACAGAAGCTTCCAGATTGTATCCAAGTTTTGACATTTAGATTGAGTAGATGGTTAATTTGGAACTTTAGGGTTTTAAGAATTGTAAGGTATTTATACCACTTTTTGACCTTAATGAAAAAACCTTTTGTCATTTTGAAAAGTTTTGAAGTCTGTGAGTGAGCGTACTGTGTACGAGAGAGAGTGTGAGCTTCATCTTGACGCTACGTGTGCACCGGTGGTCGGAATCGAGTGCGGAGAAGTGCAACGTGTTGCCCCAGACGAAAGCTACGCATCGATACCTACATTGCGCGTGTATGGTCCGGTTTTGCGAGCTCCATCTACGAGCTTCATCTGGTGATTCCATGAGCATACGTTATACGATTTTGAATTGCAGCATATCCACGCGTTCACATTGAGTAGAGCTACACATTAGGCACTTTAGATTTTGGAAACGAAGACCTGCAAATTTCGGCCAGACATCCTACGTGATTTTGCACCGGGTGTTTTGGGTTGGGGTTTTGGTTCATAGACCTTAGGGAGAGCGACCTATTGGTGTTAGTAGGGTCTCCTTCAAGTTCTGTGGTGTTTTTCTAGATTGTTTGATGGGTGTTCGGCTCTAGAAAGCGTTGTAGGAAGTTTCCTCTTATGCACTCTTGAAGGATGTGACTTAGACATTGGGTAGTGACCTCTGTAGGAATTAGTTAGGAGCCAGTCAAGTGTAGGTTGACACCCTATGCTTGCTTCCAGGCGCTTGCGGGTCGAGCTTCGTCCTTAGCTGAAAAATCTTGCTAGGTGAGTTCTCGCTGTGCTGACGTCCGTCGCGGCATATCCGTCCAACAAAGTGGTAAATTTTTATTGAGTTTTTTTGGAACTGCAACACTTTTTAGTGGTGATGTTTGGGGGGGGGAGGGGGGCGTGGTGAAGCATTCTCAAAAACCAACATGTCAATTCCATCGTACGTTTACACCAATTCCATCTTGTTCAATCTTTTACTAGATGATATAAAATCAGATTTGATTTACAATTCAAAGGGCATGCTATTGTATATTGCCTCATGGTTTTCATTGGAAAGTTCGAACACTTCTCCTATTCCATCTAGCACTACAGGCTCCCATAGGGAACTTTATTGCCCTTATCAAGTGGGAATATATGAAAACTATTGCCTTGTTATCCCATAGCTCATACAAGTTTGCTTGTAGGGATTTATACCAATGGCCCGTGACCATATAAGTATGCTTCTCTATCTTGTTGCCCCATGTATCGATTTTCTTGTTAGTTGTTAGGCCCTTAGCTACTACACACTTCAAAATGTAGAAGTCAACAGCCTCCTCATTATTCTCTTCAGAAGTGACAGCAAAATTGTCTCGAGGTGTGAGAGCATCGCTTAAGGAGTCATAATGACCTGCATAAGTGGCACCATGGAATTCCTCATCGTCTGAGTCTCCGTATGACTGGGAATCATTAGCAAGTGGCTCCAAAGTGTGATATTGCCACGTCTCCACATGTGATCTGTTCATACACCTTCTCCAATGGCCAAGCCTGCAAGGAAAACAAAAGCATGACAACCGTTTTGATCGCAATGCACAAGTGTTGTTCTCAGAATACCCATTCACACAATGCATTGCTCTTGAGCCCTTCAATGGTTTACAGTTCCATTGATGGGATTGTTGAACATCGCCTAGCTTGACCTCCCAGAACACCCTAGTGACCTCCCTCTTTTGCTTGTCATACAAAGCAGTTGCTCCAGTACTGAGATGCATTCTCAAAAAAGAGACAACTTTAACTGCAAGTCAACCGCACGCTATTTTGCTTCAATTGCTCATGAGTTAGAGCCCTTTTAATGACAGCCCCAGCCCCATCATGTTCCCCCTTTACATGTCCTGAGCAAAAAAAATTCCAATTCATTTCCATGCCAGTAAGGCTCCAATATCTAGCAACAAAGTAAAACGGTCGCTTTGCTTTAAATTGTGAAGCTGCGCCATCTGACCAAACCCAATGTTTTTTAAAGCTTATCCCTTGATCTCTCAACCATTGAGCATGTAAGAGAAAAGCATGCTGCAAAAATAAGGTGTCATTTTGTTTATCATCTGAGACAAAAAAGTGCACGGTCTTCTTTATTGCACCTGATGCGATGCGGAAATAAGTAATCAGGACAAAGATAGTGACCTGCTTAGTGTACAAATGCATTGATTGGATCTCATTTTGCTCCTTGAAGGAGTAGTTCTCTGCAAAGTCAACGACGGAGACAACCACATCATCTGGAAACAAAGAAATGCAGTCTTAGGTATTAAAAGAGTAGGAGTTGGAGTGGTAGAAGTGGCGAGAGGAGAGCTTGAGAGTCAGGAGAGGCCAGAAAGCAACCAAAACACCATTATCACCATTTCATATGATGAGTAGGAGTACAGTAAGTAGGACATCATGATTCAGGATCTAGAGCACTTCATGCATGTATACTTGCTTGGTAGATTCATCACAAGGTTGTTAGAGACACCAAAGTGTGTTTGAAAGGTGAAGTGAAGTCTAAAAGTTACTGTGAGTGTTTCTGATAGAGCATTTCTGTCAGGAAAATTTTTAATTTTAAGCCAGGAGACATCCTACACGTAGGATGTCTACAGGCTAATCTGGTGGGAATTTTGGAATATTGAGTAGACCAATGTGTTCAGAAGGTGGGGTTTACCCTATTTTCACTTGGAAAGTGGAAATTTGACCATATCTTGACAGGATAAGGCCAGATAGACTGAAATTGCCAGACATCCTACCCAAATTGTACCAAAGCATTATTTTAAGACCAAAACCATAGGATGACTACATGAGCATGATCTGTATGATATATTGAGTGACTGAGAGAGGTTTCATCTCATTTGGGTGAGAAAATTGGGTTTTAAGCAGACTTTAGCACTTTTGACTGAAAAAGGCTAGAACAGCTAAAATTGGGGACTTGTGAAATCCAAACCAAAATCTAAGTAAGCCACTGGGTTGCTGACATCAAGGGGAAGCTGTGGGTCAAGTCTGGGGTCAAACAGGCCAAAAAGACATCCTACACGTAGGATGTCATCTGTGTGATTTTGCACTCTAAACTTAATTTTGAGCATACCAAAGTGATCATCACCTCAAGGGGAGTCTGTGCTTTGCATTTGAAGCCATTCTGGGAAGAAAGACATCCTACGTGTAGGATGTCTAAAGCAAGAAATTGAAGCTAGATACTGATTGTGGGCATAGCAAGGTGTTGTATAGCCTGAGGCAAGCCTCCTAGTCAATTTTGGTCCAAATTGGAGTTGATTAGACTGATCAAGACCAGCAGCAGGCTGTTGGAACATATTTCTGATCCTTTGACCAGCTTATAGGTGTCCAAATCAAAAAGTAAAAACAGTTGTGGACTTAGCACATCAAGGGGAATTCATAGTGCAAAAATCCAGGCAAAACAGAGCAGGAGACATCCTACGCGTAGGATGTCTACTAGGGCTTAGTGAAGAGAAAATTTGACTAAGCTTATACAATGAGGTTCCATTTGGCTTAAGGGTTCCAAAACTTCTTTCAGAAGTGAATTTGGACCTTGTTTGGCCATCTGACGGAGCAAAGACTGAATTCAAACTTTTTTACGTAAATTGACCAACATCCGAGGGAAGTACAGTTCCAGATTAGCAGACCTAATCCAGAACATCAATAGTGTATAAAATACAATAGTGCTTGAGGTTAACTCTCTAGTTATACCAATCATTACTAAAATCGCCTCTAGCAGTTAAATGCTTTGATTCGATTGCCGAA
Source organism: Adiantum capillus-veneris (assembly GCF_014529385.1). Taxonomy (NCBI): domain Eukaryota; kingdom Viridiplantae; phylum Streptophyta; class Polypodiopsida; order Polypodiales; family Pteridaceae; genus Adiantum; species Adiantum capillus-veneris. The sequence goes on from NC_140957.1 coordinate 6,895,696, forward strand.
ATTAAACTCTTGTGTACAGATATATTCACTAGCAAAGCAAGAAGTTGTGCGGAGACTGATCCTTTGCCAGGTGAGTGGTTGGAATTGGATTGATAAGTTTGATGAATTTAAGATCAGGAAGATACATTTTTAGAGACCAGAAGGTGGCAGGTGACCAAGGTAGCTTAGTGTCCACCGAGGAGAGTGTAACTCAGGCAAGGCTAGATCCACTAGCACCGATTATTGAGGAGGGTAGTGATACTGACACTTCATCAAACAAATCTTTCTTCATGATGGGTAGTCAACAGCAGCTAGGAGGTTTTACCTATGACGGACCAATGCCAGGAGGAAGCACGTGCCTAAATCCTTTGAATGATTCCAAGTTCATTGTGATCTTCTTAGAAGGAACAAACTCGAGGGGAGCCCTAGTCTATTCTGACTATCGAGGACGCAAGTGTATTTGTATTGAAGAAAGACCGGCTCAGAGACTGGAGATAATTCGAGTATGATGATGGAGATAGATTCCGAGATGAAAAGGGGAACCACTATCTGATAGTTAGTAACCCTGAGGATTACAACAGATATGGAGATAACGTGGCGAAAGGAAAAATGGTTTTAGAGACTTAAGAACTACCTCCAAAAATTGATCGACCTGGAGAAATTTTTATGTATGATAAGAAAACAACCAGGGTTTCAACTTATAATGAGAACGTGGGAATCTACAAGCATGAGAGTGAGGGAATAGTCTCTTACTTTCGCTGCAAAGAACCATACCCAAACGAGTTAAGCAAAGACAAGGTTCTTTACTTATTCTCTTATGAAACTGCTATGGGGAAGGATATAGTTTTTGTTGATAGGTATGGGCGGGAATACCAACGTATTCTCCCAGAGGAGGTAGAAAAGGCAACAGTTCCAGGAGCATCAACATATGCCTCCGATGAAGTGCCAAGAGCCACCTACACCCCTAGCAAGTCGAAAAATCCCTTTTCAGAGGAGTATGATGCGACCTCACATTCCACCCGACCGCAGACATTCAACAACCAAAACCAACTAGCAACTCAGCCATCATTGCAGGTATGGCTTCGACAGAGTGCAACATTGGAACAAGACCAAAACCGAGATGGTTATCAAGCCGCACGAGGGCTAAGGGATTTACAAGAACCACCACTCTACTCAAGGTATCAAGGAGAGAGTAAGCCAAAAACTCAAGGGTCAACAGAGCCTGGAAGACCACCCATAGAAAGAGTTCGAAGAGATGAACCATCTTTTGCAAGAACTATTAGAAATTATGGCTTAGGAGCACCATTGGGAGAGGAACCAGCCTACTACAGAAGACCAAAGGAGGTATATAGATTGGGACGAGGAGATCCAATGATGAGGTTTGTAGACCATCGTAGAATTAAACCTTCTCAAGTGCAAAAATAGGTAAACAAGAAATACACAGGAAACAGAGATCCAAGAGATCATGTAGCAGCCTTTGTGCGTGTAATTAGAGCGGAAGATGTGTTAGACTTCCCTACCCAATTTGCAGGGTTTGGACTAACCCTAGAAGATGACGCTGCTACTTGGTTTGACTCTGTGGAGCGTAGAGACTTTGAGCCTATGGAGGAGGTGTTTGACAAGTTTATCAAGGAATTCTCATAGGGGGATTAATCATAATACCATCTCACAAATCCATAAATTCAAACAGAAAGACGGAGAATCTGTGCGAAAGACAGCCCTAAGATTAAAAAGGTATGTTAAGTTCTGCCCTGTGGAAGAACTGCCAACTCAGTCCAGACTTATGCTTATATTTATCCAAGGACTAAGGAATGCAGATCTCCAAAAGAACTTACATATGAAGAGAAGCACGACGTTGAATGAGTTAACCAAGGAGGTTCTTTACCTTGTGGACAATTGTGCGGTCTACAAAGAGGGTGAGTTCAAGGATCTCGACGACGATTCATCTTCACAACAAAGTGGAAGCAAGTCTTCTAAGACAGCACCGAAAGGGGAAGTAGCTGCAAGCCAGGAGCAGGTTGTAGAGGAAGTGCTAAAAAATATTAACTTGTACGCCAAACCCCAGGCTAAACAGCCCAAGTGGTGTGCTATTGAACAAAAATGGACAAACCATGGGACGGAGGAATGTTATTATAACAAGGGATATGTGAGAGAGAGACCTTACGCTCCCCAAGCTCAGGTAGCTTGCCTAAGTATCAAGCAGGCAACCTACCAGGACCTGTAGGTGTAGAAAGACCACAACCAGTGTTGGGGCAACAACCACCTATACCAGGATTACGCCCAGTCGGCATAAGATACACACCAACCATAACCGAATCAGAAGAGAAGGCTTTGGTGCCTATGCATGCATATTATGAAGATCCCAATGGATATGCGGAAAATCCTGTCTACTATCCACCAGAAGAACCCTCAACACCAGAACCATGGAGCATGATAGAAAATACAGGACCACCAACAACTGCACAGGCAACAGGAGAAGGAAGATATAGCTTAGATGAACGAACATTGTTGTTCATAGCCAGCGGAGGCATGGGCGGAGAGAGACATGCATACCAACAAAGAGGAGCTCAAGGAGCACCTCAACAACCCAAGGGACCTTGCTACAAGTGTGGTGGAGACCATTAGCTAAGAGACTGTCCTCATGATGAAATCATTAGAGTCAAGGCATATTGCACCGAGTGTGGGGTTACTCATTTGATTCCTGATTGCCCTAAGAACCTGAGCAAAGGAGCAAAAACTACTTTGAACATACTAGAAACCGTGCCTTCCAGTGGAGGGTCAGAAAATGAAACAATCATACCTATTCAGGCGGTGACACGAGTCCAAGCTCAAAGAATGATGAACGAACCCGTAATTGAAGAGCCAAAAATCGATGCCCCAAGTTCAGAAACAAAAAATCAGAGAAGCACTTGGAAAGCTAGAAAGGCACGTATGAAAGCCAGGAAAGAACGAGAGCAAATGGCTCTATCCGAGGAGTTAAAACACACAAAGGATAGATTAGAGCGGTTAGAGGATCTAACTAGCCAAAGCTCACACACCGAGGTAACCATAGCACCCAAGGAAATAACAAAACCCAAAAGTGCAAGATCATGAGGATCAATACTGGCAGACAAGGTAAATGAGCAGTTAGATGCACTTCTAAAAGCTTACGAAGCCAGACTCAAAAGGAACCAAACCCAAGAGCAAAAGTGGATTACTTATCCATATGCTGAAATAGAAAAACACAGGTTGGAAATGTGTAGAAAGATGATTGAAACAGCTCAATCTTTGATAGAAAACCCGCTTGGTAAACCTGCAAATTGGCATGAAGTACCAGCTCCAACCCCTATCAAACCAACTTTAGAGGAGTAAGTAGAAACGAAGGAAAGATTCACGAATGCCTATGAGTCTAGGGGAGAACCTGTCATAGTGCCAAATACAACAGATGAGGCAAGTGACGGGTTCCAGCCTAAAACATTGGCAGAAATGGGTAAGGACTGTAATGGTCTAGATGATCTGTGGAAGCACATCCGTGAGGCCAACGAAGCTAACAGGGTGAGTAACCACATGAACAACACGAGAAAAGAGAAAAATGAGATCTTACCGCCTATTGAAGAATTTGAGGCAAGATCACAAGTGAACTTTGACATACATTCACAAGGGGGAGACCAGGGATCAATTAGTTCGGGGCACAGTCAACCAGACTCACTGAAAACTCTACCCTTTTACCTAGGAGAGTATGAAGCCAAGTATGAGGTGAGAGCAATCCCATCTCAAAGACTAATTTCTTCTAACAAAGTGATGGATTCACAAGGGTTGATTGATTTATTGTCCACCCCAGTGGCATGCACCATCACATTAGCCGAACTTCTAAGGTTAAGACCAAACATGTGACCACAGTAGGCAAATGCCTAGAAAAATTTGGAGTAAAAGACCCCACCTTGAAGCTTCAAGAAGGGATAGAAAATTGGACAGGCCTCAACTAAATACTAGGCTAGTACCATTAAACAAAGTTGGAGAGTATTGTGAGGGAGAAGATGGAAACACCACGCTACCAGTAGAATTCCAAGGAGTAGTTTCCAAAGCCATTCTTGACAATGGAGCGGGAGTTGCTATCACCACCAAGGAAATCTGGAAAAAATGGGGAAAACCAGCTTTGAGAGCTACCAGAATGAAATTGCAATTGGCAGATGGGTCCATGGAGAAGCCTCTAGGACTCTTAGAAAAGTGATTGTCACTTCATGCGGAATCGAGTATGAGCATACATTTGCAATAGTCGATTTCGACAAAAAGAACAATTATGAGATCATCTTGGGAAGACCGTTCATGCGACAATTGAAGATGGTCCAGGATTGGGGTTACGACCACATATATCTCAGACATGGTGAGACAACAACCAAAATACACCTGAAAGACCATAGTTACAAGGATGTGAACCAGACACCAGTGGAAGAATTTGATTCAGCTACTACAGTAGCACGATCGGAACTCCCAGCATGGTTAGGGCAACAAAAAGAGCTATGGATGTGCGGAGCTTGACATTGTGGGAGCTTAAAAAGAGAGGACTGCGTCTTAGAAAGAACGATTAAGGACAAGGAGTATATTCCGGAACCTTTTCCTGAAGATGCCTTGGAACCTCTAGAATGGAAACACATACTAGCAACATTGGATGTCTGTACCATTACAGATAGCCCAACGACAAAATTTTGCGATAAGGATGGCTATGATGTGCTACCCTATTACATGGTAAGCCTTATACCAGGAGGAGATGAGATGGTAGAACCACCAGAACAAAAAGAGTTTTATAACTCCTCTGAACATCTGGAGGTAAACAATGATGCAGATAATGAGTGTTCAGACAACTCAAGTGAGCATGGGGAGAAAATGGAGAATATCAAGTTTTATGATTTTGCTAATCAACACCCTAGACGCCAGGAATGCTATAGGATAAAATGAGTAGAAAACCAGCCAAGAGAGAACCTGATGCCCAAGATAAAAGGTAAAACTCACTATCTGATGCTTGTAAAAGTAGAGGATTGTGTAAAAGATCAAACATCAGGAAGATTCTCAAAAGTTCGAAGGGAAAGAACGCGAGAGGAAAAAAGACAAGTACGAAAAGCTAAAACAGAAACAAAATCACAAAAATCTCAAAAATTAAAAAAAGAAACAACGAAAGGCCAAGAGTGGACCAAACTAGAGCATAAACAGAAATACCAAGAACTGAAATGGTCTTTACGAGAGGTATGGACTACTGAGGGAGATAGTGATGGTAAAGGGGAGTCAAAAAAGGGAAACATGAATGTACCATCACACTATCAGAAATTCACCATCCAGGACAGAAAAAACATCATGACACCACCAGTCAGGGAAAAAACAAACCAGGAATCTTACGATGGGCCAGAAAATGCAAAAAGGATAGACCTCGCGGAACCAGGTGAGAAGCCTCAGCCGGTCTATATAGCAATTGATTTAGAGCCTGAAGAAGAAGAACGGTTAACACAACTCCTCAAGAAGTATAAAGATGTGTTTGCATGGTCCTATAAAGACCTCAAAGGAGTTGATCCATCGATATGCCAACATACAATTCCTTTGAAATCAGATGCAAAACCTAGCAAACAGCGTCCTTATACATATAATGACACATTTGTTAAAAGAATCAAAGAGGAGATTGACAAGCTGATGGAAGCTGAATTCATCTATGAAATCGAACATACAGATTGGGTGTCACCCATTGTGGTAGTCTCCAAAAAGAACAAAAAACTACGAGTGTGTGTAAACCTCAAAAAGGTAAATGCAGCCACCATAAGGGATAATTATCCCTTGCCAATCACAGAACATGTACTTGAGAGGGCGGCCGGGAAATGGGCTTATTCCTTTCTAGATGGGTTTTCAGGATACAACCAACTGGCAATTGCAATGGAGGATCAACACAAAACAACATTTGCCACAGAATGGGGAATATATATGTATCGAGTTATGCCGTTTGGCTTAACTAATACCCCAGCTACCTTTCAAAGGTTAATGACGCAGACATTCAAAGAATACTTGAGAATATTCTTAGAAATATACATGGATGATCTTTGTGTATACTCTCTTCTGCAAGAGGAACATATTGACCATTTGCAAAAGGTATTTGAAAAATGTAGAACATATCGAATCTGTCTTAACACGGAAAAGTGTATTTTTATGGTTAGGCAAGGCCGCATCTTAGGACACATTGTCTCAAGAAATGGCATAACCATTGACCTAGACAAAGTCAAAGTCATAGTAGACCTACCCCGGCCTACTAATGCGAAACAAGTGCAATCCTTTATGGGACACTGTGGGTATTATCGAAGATTCATATATATATGCAGTCATCGCACAACCTCGGTATCGTTTGCTAGTCAATTTTGACTGGACCGAGGAGTGTGAAACTTCATTCCAAAAGCTGAAGGAAAACCTTGTATCAGCACCTGTACTTAAAGCACCGGATTGGGAAAAGATATTCCATGTTCACATTGATGCTTCTGCATAGGCAATCGGGAGTATTCTGGCTCGATCTGGAGACGGAACAATGGATTTTCTAGTTTGTTATGCAAGCCGACAGTTAAACAGTGCGGAAAAGAACTATACAACCACCGAAAGAGAGGGGTTAGGAATGATTTATGCTGTAAAGAAATTTCGGCATTATTTACTTGCAAACAAATTTGTGTTCTTCATAGATCATCAAGCTCTTTTGTATCTGGTGAATAAACCATGCAATACAGGGAGAATTGTACGCTGGTTTATTATATTGCTAGAGTTTGATTTCACAGTGGTGGTAAAAAAGGGTAAAACCCATCTACGGGAGGATCATCTTTCAAGGCTACACAACGGGGAAGCTCCTGAAGGAGTAGATGATGACAAACTAGATGCTTATCTTTTCAATGTTGAAATGATACCCAAATTGTCTCAAGAAATTGTTAGCATTCTTTCCTTTGGAGGTAGGTTTGATAACACGGAAGACAGATCCAAACAACAAACAATTCGATAAACAAAAAACTTCTAGTTGATTGCAGGGTGGCTGTATCATCTAGGATCGGACCAAATTCTACGATTATGTATAAATCCGGAAGAATTTGAGTGTTATCTTGAAGAAGCACATGTCCAGGATTGTGCATTTCATTGTTCAACAGTGAAAACACACCAGAGACTGAAACAGTTAGGGGTTTATTGGCCAACTATGTGCGCGGACACAGATGCTTATGTTTCCAATTGTACTATATGTAGTGCCAAAAGACCAGTGGATCACGCGACATTGTTTCAGGTAAACATTGTACCTGCATGGAGTCAATATATCATTGATTTCTTAACCACAAGGACGTTTCCTGAAAACATAACAAAAGCACGAAAAAGGGCTATAGAGCTGGAGGCTCGTGACTTTCAGTTAATTGGGAGCCAACTCTATAAGCAAGGAAAGGACAATCAGCTTAGAATCTGTGCAAGTGAAAGTGAATACCTGCTGATTCTAGAGCACGCACATGGAGGTATAAGTGGAGACCATTTTTTAGGCGCGATAAGACGACAAAAATTGTCTTAACCGCAGGAATATGGTGGCCTACATTGCACATGGATGCTGAAGAGTTTGTAAAGCGTTGTGACGCTTGTCAACGCACCAAGATGCCGATAAAGAGAGATGAAATGCCACTACGGCCAATGATGGGAGCAAGGGCATTTGCAAAATGGGGCATTGATTTTGTGGGACCTATTTCACCCCCTGCATGTCGCACCCATACCCAATATATCATTGTGGCTACGGACTATCTCACAAAATGGGCGGAAGCCAAGGCAACACAAAAAGCAGATGCACGAACCACTGCACAATTTTGTATGAGAATGTTTTTGTATGATACGGTTTACCAATCGAAATTGTTAGTGATCGTGGAACACATTTTCTTAATGAAGTCATTGAATATATGCTAGAGGAATTCATGGTCATACATAGGAAATCTGCTCCATACCATCCACAGGCAAATGGACAAGCTGAGGCCACAAATAAAACACTATGCACGGTTCTCACTAAAATTGTGTCAGAGTCAAGAACAGATTGGGATCAGCAGCTACACTCAACACTATGGGCATACAGGGTAGCTTACAAAACATCGATAGAAACGACACCGTTCAATATGGTGTTTGGCATAAATGCTATATTACCCATAGAGTTTTTAATTCCAACTCTACGAGTAGCGAAACTTCTAGAATGGATAGGGCATGAGCTCTCTTCAAGAATAGATGACCTTGAAAAGCTAGATGAACTTTGCTTGAGAGCTGTAGCTTCGATCTATGCTAAAAAGAGAAGACAAAAAGAGTTTTTTGACAAGCATGTGCGCACAAAAAAGTTCGAAACTGGTGATTATGTACTTGTTTATACATTGAAGCAACATGCCAAGAAACTTAAAAAGCGAGGGATGGGACCCTTTGTGATTAGTGATCTATCACAAAGCAGAGCTGTCAAGCTTGCTGCATTAGCAGGTGAAGAAATGCCAAATTGGATTAGTGGGTGTCGATTGAAGAAATATCATTTACCACTAACACAGGATATGCTTCAACAAATCCATCAAGAAAAACAACGAATGAAGGAGAAACAGAGGGTACGAGAAAAGCTCAGGTAGAAGCAAAAGAACGCATGCAAAAAGAAGGCTTCTACGACAACACCAACAATGTGGAGCACCATTGCGAATCAATGCCATTCGACTAATGAGGTTTGATGAAGACACAGTGGAGCCAATAATTGCAGTCAAAGTGGGTAGCAATCAAGTTGAATCGATGGCATTGCTTGATTCTGGAGCTCAAGCAAATTTAATCTCTTACGAATTATACAAACAACTCAAGTCCACAGGTCAACTTCATCCTACTCCACAAGTGCTGGAAAGTAGTACATCACCTTCGTTGAAAACATTGGGCTCAACTATATTGCATGTACAATTACATCAATATATTTACCCACACAAATTTTATGTAGTCGAAGATGAAAGCACACAACACCCTATGTTGTTGGGACAACCTTGGAAAAAAGAGTACAATGTGCAGATAGATTGGAATGCGAATGCAGTCAAAATTCAGCATGTACAAGAACAACAGGTGGTAGCCTTTGCTCAGCAACCCCGGAATAATCCGCTGCCAGCAATGCAATCACTGGATAAAAAGTCAAAGGGACGGGTGTCACTAAAGAACAACATGATACCCAAGGCTAACCACCAGGGAACTGCCAACATAGTTCACTACATGTATGACAAGTCACCGACCGCAGTGAACAGATCAGAGTTACCAACAAGAGAAAAACAAATATGGGTGCGGAAGGATAGAAATGACATGGCAGACAAAAAACCATACAACGGAAGAATTCAACTGAAGCAGATAGTTCAACCAAAAAGCAAGGGAATAAAAAAGATATGGATCCCAAAGAAAATGCTCAGCAATAACTCAAATGCGACTCGCATTTGGATCCCGAAACCGAAGCAAAAGGAACTCCCTTCAGTACAAGCAACATCGAAAGGCAGACAACTGCATATGAAACCAACAAACCAATTTATATGGATGCCCATAAGCAGCAAAACAATGGCAACCAATGCAATAGCAATAAACCCTAAACCGGAAAAACAAAGCTACCAATGGAAAGCAAACAAGACAAGGTCTACGGCTATTCCGGCCAAGCCAATTCTCTCCAAGGAGACAACTACGGCCATAACAAAAGTAGCGGCAAAGCAAGCGACTTTTGACCAAAAGACAATCAAACAGAGAGCAGTAGAGTTACAAATTTTTCTTGCAATGAAAACAGGAAACCTCGACGGAGAATGCCAATAAGCATCTTGCTTATACCCTTCTCTTGCACAACATTAATTTTTCCATGCATTGACCGAGTATGCATAAAATAGGGCCACATTACACGGCCAAGCATTAGCACAATTTTTTCAACCTATGTACGGCACATACTCCGAGGCGATACCTTGTCGTCCGGGAGGACTCCCGCTAGGAGGGAGGGAGGCATTCTCAAATGCGGACCCAATAGCAGAAAGAGAAAAAAAGGGCATGATTTTCGACTATTTTTAAGGGTTGTTGTTTGATTGCAAAATTTTGTGGACTAACCCAAGTACATATGCCCTTATACAGCATGAATCTACAGGTATATGGGGCCAAACACCAAATCAAGCCCCTAGGTGTGTGTATATAAGTAGAAATAGCCATTTTTCGGGCAAAATATTGGTAAAACGGAGAAATCGGGCCATAAAAATTGCATGTGAGTGTATATAATGTTTTGCGGTGATGTTTTTGATTTATTAAGATTTTTGGGGATTTTTTGGGTTTGATTTGCTGTTTTTCTTTTAATTTTGCTAATTTTCGGCAGAAAAACTTCAAAAATACAAAAAGAAGGTGAAAAACGGTCGTAAGGAAAAACAAAAAATATGGGGATGATCAGTGACTATAGGACAACCTATGGTACAGTGGGGGTGCAATTATGAGACTGGAGCGGAAAGCGTGTTTTGCCCAGATTTTGATCGGAATGCCAAATTTCTGGTAAACAGGGCAAATGGAGTCCAAATCAAGAAATTTTTGAGCCTAAACCGCATCTCGCAAGAAGTTGGAGCTTATGTCAAATTTCATGAAAAGTGGTTCGGGGACCTCCATTATAAGAAATTTTCACCTCATTTTTAGCTCATTTTCACTATTGACCTTTGAAAGAGAGCTTCTGCCACCTAGAGCGAGCGGAACTTCCAGCAGCTTCTACGATGCGCACGACTACCCGACGGGCTTCAGACATGAGAGGTAGGCTCACCACCTTGAGCTTTTCGCGCATGTTTGTCGTTTTGTCGCGAAAACTAGCGTAGGGTTCACACAGAAAGCGGGCAGTAGATACCTACAACTAGAAGTGGCTACCTAACGGCTAACCCAAAAGCAATGAGACTCCATCGGCAGCTTTGCCTAGCATAGGAGACCAGTCTTGGATGTCCAAAGGCAGTAGAAAACCATCGGGAAAAACCCTAATTCCTAGAATCCCGCAAGAGGCCACCAAATGGGAAATCGGCGGAGAGGCGCCCAAATGATACCAAAATTCATAGGTAGGAGCATCTCAACATGCTCGACAAGTCTATATAGACCACATGACCAAAAGGTGACCCGAAGCGGCACTAAACTTCAGAAACGGCATTAGACACACAAAGCGTCAAATAGCTCTCGCGGCTCTTTCAAAGGTCAATAGTGAAAATTTCATGAAAAGTGGTTCGGGGACCTCCATTATAAGAAATTTTCACCTCATTTTTAGCTCATTTTCACTATTGACCTTTGAAAGAGAGCTTCTGCCACCTAGAGCGAGCGGAACTTCCAGCAGCTTCTACGATGCGCACGACTACCCGACGGGCTTCAGACATGAGAGGTAGGCTCACCACCTTGAGCTTTTCGCGCATGTTTGTCGTTTTGTCGCGAAAACTAGCGTAGGGTTCACACAGAAAGCGGGCAGTAGAGACCTACAACTAGAAGTGGCTACCTAACGGCTAACCCAAAAGCAATGAGACTCCATCGGCAGCTTTGCCTAGCATAGGAGACCAGTCTTGGATGTCCAAAGGCAGTAGAAAACCATCGGGAAAAACCCTAATTCCTAGAATCCCGCAAGAGGCCACCAAATGGGAAATCGGCGGAGAGGCGCCCAAATGATACCAAAATTCATAGGTAGGAGCATCTCAACATGCTCGACAAGTCTATATAGACCACATGACCAAAAGGTGACCCGAAGCGGCACTAAACTTCAGAAACGGCATTAGACACACAAAGCGTCAAATAGCTCTCGCGGCCAAACCGCATGTCCGTTTGCCACCAAACTTCACGAGCGGCTTTCCTAGACCATCAACAACCAAGTCCTATGGTGGTAGACCACCACAAGTCATCAAAGACATGTAAACGCAACCACGGGTGCTTCTAGAGCGACAAATTGCCAAATGGAGCTCCGGTGAAGCCAAAGTCGACAAAAACCATACGGCAAGGATCCCCAAGGGACCGAGAAGCTATGGAGACCAACGTCAAGAAATTTCATCGCCGAAAAGCACTCCAAAAGTCAGAAAACGGCTCGGAGACTCTGAAATCCACACAGGGAGTTACTTTCTATCCATTTGACTTTTTTGTTGAAATTAAGCTTAAAAGGGACTCAGGGGGACTAAGGGCAGGCACCAATGACAGTTTCCATGAAAAAATCATCAGGAGACATCCTACGCATAGGATGTCTCAAGGCCATTTCTGGGCACAGAACCCAACATTTCTCATCACACACATTTTCTAAATAGCCTTTACATGCTAGCCACCAAGTTTCATCACATTTGGACCAACATTGACCTCATATGCATGAAAAAACGCAAAGTTAGGGCATAGAGGCAATAATGGGCCATAGACCTACCAAAAATTGTCCAAATCACATGAAACTTGCACAACACATTCATGAGCACATAGCCAACCAATCTGTGTGGTCACCTGCAAAAATTAATGAAGTAGACATCCTACGCGTAGGATGTCTTATTGACATTTTTGGCCTATAGAGGGTACATTCCAGATCTTTTCTTATCACCTTCAAGAGCTCATATATCAAGTTTGAAGCCATTCTAATCATTTTTGACCCCCAACACCTTCAAGATACACTTTTTGAGCCCAAAAACACTACACAGGGTCTTACCAACATCAATTCTGGTCCAAATCAAAATCCAAGAGCATGGCCATGTTCCACATGCCAAGGACTACCCATAGGACAAATCCCAAGCCATTTTGATGAAATAGACATCTTACGCGTAAGATGTCTCAAGCATGTTTTTGAGCTTCTGTGCAAAGAATGACATCATGAGAGCCATTACCATGGTGCAAGGAGCCCATATATCAATTTTCAACCCATTTGGATATCATTTGCTACCTGTTGTGGACTTTCTACCCAAATTGTGACCTAAAGCCTGAATCTGCCCAAAAATCCACTTTTTGATGCCCAAATCCAAATCCAAGCACATAGCCATGTTGTATAGGCCAAGGACCACCATCATGTCAAGTATCACCCAAATTTGATGAAAAAGACATCCTACGCGTAGGATGTCTAACTGAAAATTTTTGGCCAGAATTGCACTATGAGCACATGCACACTTTCACAAGTTCCTTTTAAGTTTTATTTTCAATTTTCAAGTCATTTGGATAGTTAAAACTCAGTTTCTCAGCTGATATGGAAAAAAACTCTAACTTCGGACTATTGAGTGCAACAGGATCTATGGCAGCCCCAAAGTCACCGGCAAAGAAGAAAAGTATGACCATAAAGGATTATTTGGAAGAAGAAGAGCCCTTCGTCATACCAGAAGGAACTCTAAAGCCAACCAGCACATGGATCCAAGAAGACCTGCTACAGTCAAATGATCTAAAGATCTACCAAGGCGTGTTCAAAGACACTGAAGAAAATGTGATAGAGCTACCAATGCTACCGCAGGAACTCAATGAGTTCGTCAGAAGCAAGATGGCAGAGTATCTGGAAAAAATTGATCTCCACAATAACTTTGAAGCTGTGCCGGCAGGAATCGACATAAAAAGAGTATGGGAATTTGTGACGACAATCAAGGAAGACGGAGTGGCACGAGTTACGGATCTGTGGGGCAAGCCAGACACGGAGATTGTAATCACGGAGAGAGTGGTGGCAACTGCACTAGACCTCTCCAACAAAGGGGATAGTGTAACCAAAAAAAGAGACGAAGTAAAGGTGTACACTGAAAAGAAAGGCAACTATACCTTTGAAGACATTGCCAGCCCCAAAGTGGCAATCATGAGTCAGTTGTACAATCAATACTTCCATATGTGTACCAATCGGCCACAAAAGTACAGAATGCCGCCTGGAGCAATCGCCACAACATTCACTTGGGAAATGCAGAAAAGCAAGCCGAAAGTAATCAATTATGCAGCTTATATACATGATAATCTGGTGAAGATGGGCAACAAGAACCCCACATACATCGTGCCAGGTGAGCTAATCACAAAGGTGATTTATGGAGCATTGCACGCCAAGGGGAGATGGCTCGACCCTCCATCACAGAACGAATGGCTGAGGCTCAAGGAAGATAAGGAAGAGGAACAGCCCAAAGCACTAAGGGTGGCAACCCGTTTGAAACTCCGGTTAGAAACCGTGCAAGAAGAGCAGCCAGAGTTAAAGAAAGGGAAGAAAGAATCTGTCCAAGTGCCCATCAAAGAGACGAAATCACAGAAGGCGGCACGGCTAGAGTGGCCGATGGAAAGTTTCAGGGCCAAAAGAGGCCTCAAAGGAGATTTGAATGAGCTATGGAATCCGTCTCTAGAAGCAATGTCGGGATCATCCCGAAGGGTGCACAAAGATAGATTCGACGACTACATTAAGAATTTTGAGATTCTAGATGCCACAATGGAAAATATCCCACATGTACCATTTATAGAAGCACAAGTGGAGCAAGTCCGACGGCAACTGCTAGAGGAGCAGGAAGGCCAAGAGAGAGAAAGGAAGACAAAGGTGGACAGGGATTTCAAGAAAAAGCCGACAACTCCACCGTCCAGCCCTGAGTCCAGCCCACCGCCCTAACCACCTCCTCTTAGCCCTACACAGACTCAAGAGAAAGGGGAGCAAGAAAAACCTAAAGATCAAGAAGAGTCAAAGCAAGAACAAAGCCAAGAGTGAGAACCAAAAGAAGAAGCTAAGCCTAAAAGTGAGCAGCTAGAGCTAAATGAAGCAAGGTATAACACATTTCTAGACCTACTGGCTGCTGGATATTCAAAAGAAGAGGCTGCCACAGTCGCATTTGACTTGGCAAGCACGGGGCCCAAAGAGCAAATGCAGAGCCTACGGTTAGTGGAGCTAAAGGAGAGGGCCATTGATACAGTGGACCTGCACCCACCCACCAATGATTGGGATGTGGTGATGACCAAGCTAACTGGGCTAAGAGCAAAGTCAATGGCCTCAGAAAGTGAAATGGCAACTCTCAAAGCCACTGAAGTGCAAATCAAGCTTGAAGTCGACACTTTACACAAACAAAGCCAAAGGCAGATAGAGAGAGAGGCAGAGCTGCAAGCCAGTCTGGCAAAGGCATTGCAAAGATGCCAGGGAAATGGAAAGAGAAATCAAGAAGCAGCTCAAAGACTGCAAGGCGCCGAAGAGGAATATAGACAACTTAGCAAGTCATTGATAGATGCAGAGAGGGAAAGGGATAACCTAACCCTACAACTTGTTGATGAGTCCAAGGAAGTTGAAGCAATGCGGAATGCCAAGGAGAAGGCAGAAATAGAGCAGGAGGCTAGCTAGGATGAAGTCCTTGAGTTCAAGAACCAGCTTAAAGTCAAAGACCAAACCATCCAGCGGCTACGGGCATCTCCTGCCAGAGTCAGAGCTACTAGCTCGACTCATACCACTTCAAAGAACCAAATCTATGAAAAACAAATGAAAGAGCTTCAGAAAGAGTTGACCTTAGAGAAGAAGCAAAGGTTGATGATGGCAGAAGGGTTAGTGGTTATGCAAACACGCATGGAAGAAGAGCAGAAGGCAATGCAAGATGAGCTAGAAAATATCAAGAGAAAGCTTGAGGAGGCGGAGAAGATAAACGCCAATTTGAACGACCTCCTCGTGAACATGGGAGAACAAGCTCAAGCAGAGAAACAGACACTCCAAAAGCAGATAGAAGAGCTGAGAGGCCAGCAGGCAGAAGAGCAGGCAAGCACAAGGCCAGCAGCCATGGAAGGCATAGACCTAGAGAATGTGGTAGATCCTGTGGACACACCCATGTGGACACACCCATGCAAGAGAAAATCCTTGTAGGACCCTCTCAAGAGCCACAAAATCTGACACAAGAAGAGGAAGAGAAGCTGCGCAAGGCGATAGAAGCAGAAATCAGAGAAACGGCCAAGGAAGCCTTGGAATGGGAGCAGAGGGTTTTTAAATCCATGACCATTCAGAAGATAGACGCCAGCAACCTTCGGCGTGAATGGCTACAGCCCTCTCTCCCATATCCTTTGCTAAAGTACAAAGCCGCCACCATCAACAAGAGAATCAGAGAAGAGCCAACAATGCCACTCTACACCGCAGATATCTCCAAGCCTGAAGGGGCAAGGTTGATAGTTGACTCCCAACCTAGGTGGAGAAAGGCATGGCTGATGAAGTATCCACAGTACCTAATCCATTTGGTAGAGGCACCCAAAATCATGAGAGATAACCTGAGCTTCTGCCCTCTACCAAGGATGCAGACGTGGAAGGCCCAGGAGCTGCTGCAAAGAAGCCAACCCACCTGGCTACACTATCCGAAGCTGCCAGGCTTGAAGGCAGGCAAGAGAATAAGTGTTCAATACATGGTGAAAACCCTAATGGGCGCCATCAAATTGTTCACTGGCTCACCTGACCTTTCTTGCATTATGATGAGAAAGATCTACAAAACCCTTTTGGAAGTCTTCAAGACGTTCAAACCGGGCCAGGCGACAGACAGTATCTTTTTCTTTCAAGATACTTACAGATGTGCATTTGATCTATCTGGTCAGCCTTCCAAGGAGGTGATACATGCATTGTATCAAAGGATCATGTTTCTGCGATCCTATCACCTCCAGGTCTTTGAAGAAGCTTTCTACACCGGCTTCTTCACCATCAACACTCATATATTCGGCCCAACACTACTGGATTTACATGCAAGATACGAGTCGCTGCTCAAGATGCGAGAAACCATACGATGAAGATACAACTCAACAGCCACGTCGGGGACGACATGAACAAGGAGGGGGCGAGTGTTAGAAGCTGGACACACCCTCCAAAAATTGACTGCTCGGCAGATCATCATTTTTTGTAATTATTCATTTATTGAGAAAACCCTACATTTCACCTTGTAAATATTGGGGCTTACAAAAGTTTCCAGATTGTATCCCACTTTTGACATTTAGATTGAGTAGATGGTTAATTTGGAACTTTAGGGTTTAAGAATTGTAAGGTATTTATACCACTTTTTGACCTTAATGAAAAAACCTTTTGTCATTTTAAAAAGTTTTGAAGTCTGTGAGTGAGCGTACAGTGTACGAAAGAGAGTGTGAGCTTCATCTTGACGGTACATGTGCACCGGTGGTCGGAATCGAGTGCGGAGAAGTGCAACGTGTTGCCCCCGATGAGAGCTACGCACCGATACCTACATTGCGCGTGTATGGTCCAGTTTTGCGAGCTCCATCTACGAGCTTCATCTGGTGATTTGGTGAGCATACGTTGTCCGATTTTGCATTGCAGCATATCCACGCGTTCACATTGAGTAGAGCTACACATTACGCACTTTAGATTTTGGAAACAAAGACCTGCAAATTTCGGCCAGACATCCTACGTGATTTTGCACCGGGTGTTTTGGGTTGGGGTTTTGGTTCATAGACCTTAGGGAGAGCGACCTATTGGTGTTAGTAGGGTCTCCTTCAAGTTCTGTGGTGTTTCGAGATTGTTTGATGGGTGTTCGGCTCTAGAAAGCGTTGTAGGAAGTTTCCTCTTATGCACTCTTGAAGGCTGTGACTTAGACATTGGGTAGAGACCTGTGTAGGAATTAGTTAGGAGCTGGTCGAGTGTAGGTTGACACCCTATGATTGCTTCCACGCACCTGCGGGTCGAGCTTCGTCCTTAGCTGACAAATCTTGTTAGGTGAGTTCTCGCCGTGCTGACGTCCATCGCGGCGTATCCGTCCAACAAAGTGGTAAATTTTTATTGAGTTTTTCTGGAACTGCAACACTTTTTAGTGGTGATGTTTGGGGGGGAGAGGGGAGTGGTGAAGCATTCTCAAAAACCAACATGTCAATTCCATCGTACGTTTACACCAATTCCATCTTGTTCAATCTTTCACTAGATGATATAAAATTAGATTTGATTTACAATTCAAAGGGCATGCTATTGTATATTGCCTCATGGTTTTCATTGGAAAGTTCGAATACTTCTCCTATGCCATCGAGCACTACAGGCTCCATAGGGAACTTTATTGCCCTTATCAAGTGGGAATATATGAAAACTACTGGCTTGTTATCCCACAGCTCATACAAGTTTGCTTGTAGGGATTTATACCAATGGCCCGTGACCATATAAGTATGCTTCTCTATCTTGTTGCCCCATGCATCAATTTGCTTGTTAGTTGTTAGGTCCTTAGCTACTACACACTTCAAAATGTAGAAGTCAACAGCCTCCTCATTATTTTCTTCAGAAGTGACAGCAAAATTGTCTCCAGGTGTGAGAGCATCGCTTAAGGAGTCATAATGACCTGCATAAGTGGCACCATGGAACTCCTCATCGTCTGAGTCTCCGTATGACTGGGAATCATTAGCAAGTGGCTCCAAAGTGTGATATTGCCACGTTTCCACATGTGATCTGTTCATACACCTTCTCCAATGGCCAAGCCTGCAAGGAAAACAAAAGCATGACAACCGTTTTGATCGCAATGAACAAGTGTTGTTCTGAGAATACCCATTCACACAGTGCATTGCTCTTGAACCCTTCAATGGTTTGCAGTTCCATTGATGGGATCGCTGAACATCGCCTAGCTTGACCTCCCAAAACACCCTACTGACCTCCCTCTTTTTCTTGTCATACATAGCAGTTGCTCCAGTACTGAGATGCATTCAAAAAAGAGACAACTTCAACTGCATAAGTCAACCGCACACTATTTTGCTTCAATTGCTCCTGAGTTAGAGCCCTTTTAATGACAGCCCCAACCCCATCATGTTCCCCCTTTCCATGTCCTAAGCAAAAAAAAATTCCAATTCATTTCCATGCCAGTAAGGCTCCAATATCTAGCAACAAAGTAAAACGGTCGCTTTGCTTTAAATTGTGAAGTTGCGCCATCTGACCAAACCCAATGTTTTTTAAAGCTTAGCCCTTGATCTCTCAACCATTGAGCATGTAAGAGAAAAGCATGCTGCACAAATAAGGTGTCATGTTGTTTATCATCTAAGACAAAAAAGTGCACGGTCTTCTTTATTGCACCTGATGCAATGCGGAAATAAGTAATCAGGACAAAGATAGTGACCTGCTTAGTGTACCAATGCATTGACTGGATCTCATTTTGCTCCTTGAAGGATTAGTTCTCTGCAAAGTCAACGACGGAGACAACCGCATCATCTGGAAACAAAGAAATGCAGTCCTTGAACTGTTGTGCTTGTCACCTAAATATAAAATTGTGAGTGACATACTTCTTCCAGTGGTCTTGGTACACTCGCAAAGGTTCTCTAGGCAACATTTTCTTGTGGACAGTGTCTTTCATAGTGCTCTTTCTAGCTTCATTGTTTAATCTAGTAGCACCCTCTATATTTTCAAAAAATTTCACAGATACTTGCTTACTCTGCTCAACTTCTTCTCTTGGACAAATCTGAATATTACCTACACTGCATGCATTGCATGTTCCCATTAAGCATTGGTAGCTATGGAAACTATGTTCTGCAAGTATAGGGCAGAGTATAGACTCCAACAGTGAAGTGGTACTCATACTTGCATTTTTGTATGCAAGACATCCGAGGTTGACAATTTCATCATGATGAAGGCATATAGGGCAGCTGCACATGCAGCAAGAACCATGAAGATCAAAACTTCGAGTCCGCATGTGATTTACTGCCTCTTTTAGGAAAATCATTTTTACATGCACAATACAACAGCACGTGTAGCGATCCCTCAACTTTCGGACAAAGAACGGTTTCATAGACTCGAAGCAACGTTGCAAAATCTGAATATCTGCATACTTTGTCTTGAATCTTAAATAAAGCTCCACCTGCAATATACATGTATACAAATGTTAAAATTAAACTTAGCATTCAAAACTGGTTAAATTGTTTCAAAATATTAAAAAGTGATTCTATATCACTAAAAACTGGTGTGCACCACTAAAAACTAGTAATGATACATTCAGTAGTATTGTTTTACCTGTGAAAATAATGCACCACAAATACAAATTAGTGTAGAAACTAGTAACCATAGAAAAAGGTAGAATATTAAGAGGTTGTGTGAGGACAACTTAATAGTGGTGAGAAACCGCATTCAGCGTAACTAAAAAGTGGCTTGGCATGACTTAAAAGTGAATTAAACCACTTGACGGTGATGAACCGCCAATAAAAAATGGTGTGCAGTGCTTGAATATGGTGGGAAACGATTAAAAAGTGGTGAGTAAGGACATGAAAGTTCTGGGGAAGTTCAGAACTAGCACTTAAAAAGTAGCTGGGAGGGACAAAATACTAGGCGACAGACCAACATTAGCACTAGATAGTAGTCCAACACAACTTGAAATTGGAGGAGCTCTTGTGAAAAGTGTTTGATGACCACTTTAGAGTGGTGAGCGACTAGTTCAAAGTGGCCAGTCACCAATTAAAATCTAGCACTTAAAAAGTAGCTGGGAGTGACAAAATAGTAGGCGACAGACCAGCATCAGAACTAGATAGTGGTCCAACACAACTTGGAAGTGGAGGAGCTCTTGTGAAAAGTGCTTGATGACCACTTGAGAGTGGTGAGCAACTAGCTCAAAGTGGGCAATCACCACTTGAACGCGGATTCTGGTCACTTGAATGCAGTTTCTGGCCACTTAAAAGCGGGAACTTTCCACTTGATTGCAGTGACAAGGTTTTAGCTAACACTTGAAAGTGGTGTCTCGCCACTTGGGAGTGGTGCCTCATCACTTGCATGGAGTGATGACTGACGTAGTGACTTAGCACATGAAAGTGGTGTCTCACCACTTGACGACCACTTGAAATTAGTGAGCAACTACTTCAAAGTGGACAATCACCACTTGAACGCTGATTCTGGTCTTGAATGCGGTGTCTGGCCACTTGAAAGCGGGAGCTTGCCCCTTGATTGCAGTGACAAGGTTTAAGCTACCACTTGAAAGTGGTATCTCACCACTTGATGACCACTTGAGAATGGTGAGCAACTAGTTCAAAGTGGGCAGTCACCACTTGAACGCAGATTCTGGTCATTGGAATGCGGTGTTTGGCCACTTGAAAGTGGTGTCTCACCACTTGGGAGTGGTGTCTCACCACTTGCATGGAGTGATGACTAACGTAGTGACTTTGCACATGAAAGTGGTGTCTCACCACTTGATGACCACTTGAGCGTGGTGAGAAACTAGTTCAAAGTGGGCAGTCACCACTTTAACGCGTTTTCTGGTCACTTGAATGCCGAGTCTGGCCACTTGAAAGTGGGAACTTTCCACTTGATTGCAGTGACAAGGTTTTAGTTACTACTTGAAAGTGGTGTCACACCACTTGGGAGTGGTGCCTCACCACTTGCATGGAGTGATGGACTGACGTAGTGACTTAGCACATGAAAGTGGCTTCTCACCACTTGAATGCGGTCAGACACCACGTGAAAGTGGTTTTTATATGTGTAAGTGTTGTGTGCATCGCTTCATTGTGGTGTGACAGCACTTGTAAGTGTTTGCTAACAATATGTGTTCAAACTCCACTAATATGGTTTTGGTTACCATCATAAGGTGGTGGGCACCATTCCTGCAGCATCAGTAAAAAGTCTATGGCACTACTATAACTGTTGCACCATGACTAAAAGCTGCTACATCACTTGGAAAAAGTGAGCTGCACCACCAAAAATGTTTGCACCTGTAACACCCCTACGAGTTTGTAAAACACGTCTGTTAGCATTGGGTAAACAATACTTTTTAGTGGGTGAACACCACTTTGTAGGGTTTACGGTGCAGCGTTGGTGCATTTCTAGTAAAAAATGTTTCTTAAACATTAAAACCTGCTGCAAAACGTTAAAAACTGGTTCAAACACACTAAAAAGTGGTGTCGAAACACAAGTAAAAGTGCTTCAAAAACATTTAGAACTATTGATCAAATTTTAGAAGTGATTTAGATACAATTAGAGACCAGTATAGTAATGTTTCACCGCTTTTTAATGTTGCAGCACCACTAGAAAGTGGTGCAAAACACCAAAACAAGCTGTAGCACTAATAAAAAGAAGTATAGAAACATAATGTTGTGGCAGTAATGAGTTGTATCACCAATAAAAAGTGGTATAGAAACATAATGTTGTAGCAGAAATATGAGTTCTAGCACCAATAAAAAGTGCTAAAAAAATATATCAATTACCTGAGGCTCCTCAAGAAGGTGGATTGGATGCTTTACATATGAACATCTAGCTAGTCTCTTACTGCAAACATCTTTCTTGTTGGGGGACACCCTCGTCTCATCCATCCAAAATTGAAAGACTATGTCTTTAACAGTTTGAGTGATGTGAGTTCTACGTGCATCATCTCTATGACATGCAGATGCAGGGAACGAACCATCGGATTCACTTGACACTATTAAGTGATGTTTGGCTGAATATAAGTTTCTTTTGTGGATCCCCATAAGCTTGGCAGCTTGCGGTATGCTCATGTCAGTGTTTTGCTCTTTGCTTCCACCATTCACCAACATCAACATTGCTGATTTCTTTACAAAAAACTCGTCTGAAGATCTTGGGACCTTCACATGATTCAAAGTGTTGCGGATGTTTCTCATCATAATTGCTTCCAACTCTTTGGATTTACTCTGCATAGTAAGGAAGCAAGGATGTTGAAGAAGTTCATCAAAGATTTCCTTCCTACCACTTGCATCCATTCCCACGGTTAATGTATCAAAGTGTTGTACCATAGATTGACATATCCTTCGTTTCTTTCTTTCATCCATCCCCCCCATATTGCTTTCCGTCACAAAGTTGCACGTTGCCTTACGTTGCTTTCATTTCTGAGAATCTCAATATTACCTCATTAATTTTCTGCGCTGAAGTTGAGCTTCTCTACTCAATGACGATGAGCTGATAGATAGTTCTTCACTGTGCTCCATTGTTGCAGTACTTTCAAAGGATTTCTCTACAAGAAATACAATACAAATCATAACTACACACTATACTTTTAATTAATACATGGCACTTCTTGCACTAATTAGCAAGATACTAACAAAGCATAATAAGTGTTTACATACCTCAAGAATCATCAAGTAGAAGAGGAACCTATAGAGATAGATTTCGTGAGAGAGAGAGAGAGAGAGAGAGAGAGAGAGAGAGAGAGAGAGAGAGAGAGAGAGGGTTGAGCGATACAAAAAGCTCAGCAAGAGCTCTGTGAGAGAGAGACAGAGAGGAGCTAGATAGAGCTCCAAGAGAGATCTCAGAGACAAAGAAAACTCAAAGCAGAGAGAAAGCTCAGATAGGTTGTAGCGGGAAAGAAGAGGCGGACAATAATCCAACGTTCAGCAGTAAGTTACATTTAGTCTCATTAATTGTGGTACGTTAGGAGACTTAATTGACGTACCTTAGGAGAGTGATATTCTTTTTGAGATTTGAAGCACTTTTAAAACACCCACTTTTAAGTGCAAAAAAGCAATTTCCTTAACATTACTTTCCAGGCCACCTATACATGCTTTCACCCATCAAGGATAGGGGTTTGATGGAAAACCCAATATAAAATGAGACATGAAAATAAATCTAAAATTAAATCTCCAGAGGGCTCACTAAAGATGAAGAGAAGATGGAAATGGAATACCTGAAAAGCACCAAGCCATCATATGTTTGTTTCAAATTGAACATTGAAGTATGAAGGATCATCAATGGGGCATTTTGAAAGAGCCCTATTCATCAATGTTATTGTGACTCGTTCTAGATTCTTGTCTTTGAGAATCTCACACTCATCTAGCTTCAAAACAAAATACAGAACACCACCTATCTCTTCAAATGTTACATTGTAGAACTCAAACATTCTAGTTTGCAACAAAGTGAGGTCCATGAAGATATTGTTGTACTCATCGTAGGTTACAGCTATTCCTTGAGATCTATAAATAATATCAATATGAAATGGACATCCAATGAAATCTATATGTGCATGGTTGAGTTGAAGTCTCTCTTTCTAGGCACTTGTTGTTGTTGGTAGAAGTTTATACTTTATTCCATTCTTCACAAAAATGGAGGAGATAGACTACTGAATAGCTGCGTACCCTCTCTTACTCACGCCAAGGGAGTCAAGTGTGCTCTGTATTTCACTGGCAAGCACTACACTCTTTGTAATAAAACAGTCAACACCCCGCTTCATGCATTATATCCTTTGCGAGACCACTTGTTATCAAAGGCTTCAACTGCTTTCCTACATTGGCCTTTGGATCTATGTTTTTTTGTCTGGATATATATCATGTCTACATAGAAAATATAACAGACATAAGAAAAAAAAATCATAGGTGAAATAAACTAAAAGGTTCACAATCCTGACCTCAGTGCTTGGAGCCAACCTTCAAGGTTTTAAGATTCCATAGTCTCTTCTTTCGTACACGAGCACCTAAGCTTGTATCTTTCCTTTGTAAGTTCCGCACTTTTTCTTGCAATACCTGTATTTCTTGTGTGCACTGCAAAAGGGTTTTTTGGTCCTCACAATGCAAATTATAAAATCATATAATCTCATTTTCTTGATGGTGAACCATGATTTCTTGAATTTTTGATTTCCCAATTAGAGCTTTGCAGTAGCCAAGTAATCCATTTTGTCCGCGTCACGTGCAAAAGTCAATAAAGTAGTGGGATTTGCAAATGCATGAGAGGCATTGGTCATAGGAATCAAAGGATAGAGTGAGCCATTTGTCCATAAATCTATGTGTTTTGCTCCCTCTACTCTGAGTATTTCTTTTTTCGTGGGTGTTACTATTGTGTTTGTTTTACTTCGCTTGCATAAAGGCTCATATTCAGGATTCAAATCAACATGTAGATGATATTTATGTCATTTAGTGATAAGGTTTGAGGGGGTGGATGAAGAAGACATGAATACACATTCAAGAAAATCAAGAAACGAAAGAGTATAGCACCTTTACTCCCTAGACTCCCTACTACATACATTGTATGGAAAAGAAATTCCCTCCTATATGACGACGTGCATTCAATCTAACTAAAAAGGGACATTTTGTCAATCATTATGGCTGTTATGACTCTGTCAAAAGAATCCATTTCGAAGCACACTTTTTGAACGGTTGATGAGGACACCTTTTCTTTTACCACACCAATTTTCTAGAGAGAGGAGGAAAAAATTTGTATTTTCTTAGAAGGCCCTCCAAATGACCTCCCAAACTCCCTAATGAGCCATGACTGGTTAAGTCATGTGATTGAGTTTTAATGGACTCGATAACTAATGAATGGTTAAGTCATGTGATTGAGTTTTAATGGACTAGAAAAGTCATGACTGGTTAAGTCACGTGATTGTGTTTTAATGGATTGAATAAGTCATGTGATTCAATTTTAATGGACTGAATGAGTCATGATTGGTTAAATCTTATGATTGAGCTTTTAGTGGACTAGATAAGTCTAAGTCTCGAAAATACCTTAATGTTTTGAGTCATCATAAATATTAAAGATAATATATGTGTACACTTAGGGAAACCCTCAAATCACTCCTATGATGGAAAACCCTCAGAAAAATGTTGTTTACACAGAATTTAAAGAAAATAAGTTGTTTCTCAAGCAAATACAACCACCTTATTTTAAAGGAGAAGGTTATGATATTGAGAAGGATGCGGAAGTATGAATTCAAGCTATGGATGATTACTTCTCTGATGCAAGGACCGCACCTGCAAATCAAGCAATGTTAGGGATGTTTCACCTCTCAAGGGAAGCAAAAATTGTCATGACATGGGATTATTGGAGTTTCCAATACTCTGGAAGTATTATAGAACTCCCAAAGTTGGAGGAAAATTAAACAAGTAGTGAAGGAAAGATATTTATACCTTGTCCATGAAGCAATAAAGATGAATGAGTTCTTTATCTTGAAACAATACAGCTTATCCTTGGAAGAGTATTACTCAAAGTTTGTAAGGCTTATACATTACGCATCACCAATGACCATACAGTAATAGGTAGCCCGTTTCTTTTAACGATTAAGAGAACCTATTAGCTCACAATTAGAAGCCTGACTACGATCTAAACCTTTAATGAAGGAGCAAGGGATTAGAAGAATAGTTGAATAGAATTAGAGCTTCAATGATAGACAACCACAAAGAGCTTATGCCGTTAATCTGAAAAATCCTCCACGTTTGGATGTCGGATTCTTTGAGTGTGGAGAGTTGAGACATTATCAGAACAGATACCCATGACTCTAACTAATAGAGTCCCCCTACAGTTAGGAACTGGAGAAGTTTGCGTATTTCACAGTTAGCAAATAAATAAATCCTTTGCAAAGGCTCTGTTGTCTAGACAGAGAAAGTCCATGGGTAGTGGAAAACTCATGAAAAAATTGGATAACTCGTTTTTGTTGAAATATAGAACCGTCTTCATCAGGCTTTATCTTAGAAGAAATTTTTTGGTGATGTTTGAAGGGATGTATGAAAGAACGCATGCTCGAAATTAATAAAGGAACCCTATTTGTACATGTAAAACAATGTGGTAGTAGTAAAAAAACAAGAGGAACAGGTGAGTGCAGTATGGAAGTGGGAGACTAGTATCCAAATGGAACTGTGTCTACAAACGTGTGGACCCAATTAGTCAAGTACTTTTCACAAGATTACTAGTTAGTTTAGAATAAGTCTCATGTCACATTTAGGATTTATAAACGGCAGCTGTGTCTCTTCAACGTGGAGAAAAAGGCATTGTTTATGGATCCTAATTATGTCAATGAGATTTTATCTTTATGATATAGGAAATAGATCCCATTAGAATCCTTTGATTTATCAACCTGGCTTGTGGCGGATGACCCTTACAAACCACAATCGTGATGGATAGAGAACTTCTTCTCTTTTATTGCTCGTATCCTTGCTTAGTGGAATTGGAGCAGGGCATTGTCAACGGAACTTAATAATAAAGGAAGGCCACCTATCAAAAGTCGTCCCAATATTCTAGGTTGGGGACCTCACATTGACTTACCAGGTCAGCATGTATAACACTGTAGAATTATAAACATGTCTTACCATATTAGTGGCGTGTTTGACTACCTCTCATATTGAAGGTTGGACGGTTTCAAATACTTTCACAGTTGATATCTCTGCTTGAGTTCCAATTCGAATAGATTATACCTTCCTTTGTACCTTCCTCCAAGATGGAACAGCAAGAGCATCCTTAAAGCTTTGTGTCACTTGCTTCAGGGCCATTGTATCACAATAGAGAAGAGGGAGAGAGAAAAAGAGAGCTCTAGAATCCGAGGGACAACACAACGACGGTAGAGATGGAGTTGGAGATGGAGATGGAGATGGGTTGAGAGTAAGAGATTGAGGGATAGAGGTTGAATGAGAGAAGATACCTCTGGCATCAAGGTGAGAGAGCTTCTCCTTCTGAGAGCTTCTGTGTATGTGTTGAAAGTGAGGGAAGAGGGGCCTTTATATAGGCTCTCAAGGCCAAGAGAAGATGCTAAGAATAGTCAAAAGCAAGAAGAAAAATTAGTGCACGTTTGCGGTTTTTTTTTTAAGTTTTTTTTTTTTTTTTTTTGTGTTTGTGTTCCATTGTGCAATTTGGAGACTCTAATTTTAGAAGACGCTTGTCTAAAAGAAGAAAAGAAGCTCTAATCTTGACTCACCTCTTTTGCTTCTCTAAAATATATACTCTTTCTTTGCTAAAAAATACTCCTTTTCTAAAAACACTCTTTTTTTTCCTAAAACTTAGCAAAAATATTTCTCTTTCTTTCTTAAGGGTCAATTCTTATCTTAAAAATAGTCTTAAGGCTTAAATTTTCCATAGCAACCTATTGTTTCCAAGTGAGTAAGGGCCATAATTAATAGTTCTGAAGTCCAAATTTTGATCCGATTGTTTCGTTAAAACTCTCTTTGACTTAATAAATATGTGAATTTCAAATACTTTTGCAAAGTAATTGAAACAGTTTATAAATCCTAGGTATGTCACAATCTCCCTAACTTAAGGATTTGAGATGTTCTCATCTCAAGAGAAAGTGAGGGTAGTCCTACTCTTGTCACCATCTCATCCACCATTATGTCCAAAAGGGAGATGTCTTTGGTCTACTTCAACTGCTACTGCTGCTCATTAGTTAGACGTGGACATCTATTCCGATAATTCCTCGACTCTCCATACTCAAAGCATTAGACATCCAAACATGGAGGATTTTTCACATTAGCGACATAACCTCCTTCTGGTTGTCTTATCATTGAAGCCCTAATTTTGTTCAACTCTTCATCTAATCCCTTGCTCCTTTATTAAATTTTTGGCTTGTAGTAAGGCATCTTGCACAGTGTCAGGTTTCATGGCTTCTAGTCGTGAGCTATTTGGTTCTCTTAAACCTTGGAAAAAAATGGGGTACTTACTGCTCTATGGTCATTGGTGGTGTGTAATGTCTAAGCCTTAAAAACTTTGTGTAATACCTTTCCAGGGATAATTAGTATTGTTTCAAGCTCATCATTATTGCTTCATGGACATGAGGTAAATATCTTTCCTTCACTGCTTGCTTAATCTCCCTCCAACTCTAGAAGTTCTCCAATACTTCCCTGTCACAAAAATGTTGGTTCCACCATAATTTTGCTTCCCCTGAGAGGACAAACACCCCTAGTATTGCTTGATTTGCAGGTGCGGTCCTTTATAGCTGAGATGTAATCATCCATAGATTCAATCCATACTTTTGCGTCATTCTCAATATTATCACCTTCTCCTTTAAAAAAAGGTGGTTGCATTTGCTTGAGCAACAACTTCTTTTTGTGACTTTCTGTGTAAATAGCATCATTCTGAGGGTTTTCCAATATAGGAGTGATTTGAGGGTTGTCCTGAGTGCACACATATATTAACATCAATGTTTATAATAACTTAAAAGACTAAGGTATTTTCCAGACTGAGACTTATCTAGTCCACTAAAAGCTCAATCATATGACTTAACCAATCATGAATTATCCAATCCATCAAAACTCAATCACATGACTTAACTAGTTGTCACTTATCTCAATCACATGACTTAACCAATCTTGACTTATTCAGTAGTCCATTAAAACTCAACCACATGACTTAACCAGTCATGACTTATTTAATCTACTAAAAACTCAATTACATGACTTAAATAGTCAAACTTTTTTTTAAAAAGAAAAAACAATATGATCCCCCTATTCTTAAAATCATTAGAAAGTCATATAGGGTGGTTTACAAAGATCTCTCCATGAGCAACATATAAGAGTTTTCAACCATAACTGTGATACACATCAGCTCTCATGTCATAATATTTTGGTGGGTTGGATAATGGGTATAGAAAATGATACACACGAGGTTCTTTGTATTGATGTACTTGCCATCTGTAAGTGAACTTGTGATTGATGAAGATTTTAATGTGGAATTTTATCCTCTCTCTTAGCTCTCTTAAAGTAATCAGGTTGAGTGACACCACCTTTATCCTACTTAGACCATATTTTGTTTGAACTTCAATGTCGTCAAAGACTTGCAGTG
This sequence comes from Adiantum capillus-veneris, assembly GCF_014529385.1. Lineage (NCBI taxonomy): Eukaryota > Viridiplantae > Streptophyta > Polypodiopsida > Polypodiales > Pteridaceae > Adiantum > Adiantum capillus-veneris. The sequence continues at coordinate 6,925,004 of NC_140957.1, forward strand.
GGTCTTCCTTTGTTGTCCCTCATGTTCTCATGGAAAAAATTGGAGCTTTTTCACACCACAATTTTTGCATTGGCCCATCAAGCAGGTTTGCCTATGAACCATATCCCCCTCAATCTTTGTATATACACATGATTCCCACACTTTTGTGATCCTTGAAAATGAGTGCTCAACAGAAGACATTTTTGCATTAACGCAATTTGATTTGCAAACATTGCATTCACATGTACATGACTTCCCATGAAAAACAAAGAACTTGAGCGCATAATATTAAATGCATCTTTGAAATACATCAGTCATATATGGTAAACACAACAAGAAAAATTTTGATCTTTCAGGTTTCGCACAAACCAAGGCTTCAGCTTCTCAAAGGACCTTTGTTCAACTCTCACTTGTGGGTGGCTATCATCAAACTTTAAGAAATGCTATGTCTGTTTGAAAAAGAAGCATATGAATTAGAATTACATTTTTCTATATATCAAACATAATAGCATAGCTAGATATGCATTAGTATACTTATATATAGTTTTCCTACATAACATAGATAGGGAGTTTTCGCTAATAGTACACATACATCTTACTATATGGCACACAGAGTTTTCCTACATAACATAGATAGGGAGTTTTCTCTAATAGTACACATACATCTTACTATATGGCACACAGAGTTGTCTCATACTATAGCATAGTTCCTTGTATAGGGATATTGTGCTATTATTACATAGGCATCTACTATATAGCACATATGATTCTCTCATACTATAATAGACTCCTTCTACATGGCGCTCATAATAGCATGGACAAGGACATTCCACTATTATTACACACACTTATGCTATATAGCACACATAGTCCTATCATACTAAAATATAGTTCTTTTACATAGCACGTGCACAATAGCATTGATAGGATATTGTGATATTATTACACACATGTCTGCCATATAACAGGCATGATGCTCTCATAATAGAACAAAATTCCTTTTACATGGCACACATAATTGCATAGACAGGGACATTGTCCTATTATTACACACACCTTTGCTATATAGCACACATAGTGCTCTCATACTATAATATAGTTCTTTTACATAGCACACATAATTTGAGAGACAAGGAAATTGGGCTATTATTACACACACCTCTACTATATAGCACACATTCCTTATACATAGCACACAACAGAGCATAGACAAGGACATTGGGCTATTGTTATACACATTGAATCTATATAGCACAAAAGTCCTCTCATAGTGTCATACTTCTCTTTTACATAGCACACATAATTGCATAGACAAGGATATTGTGATATTATTACACACGCACCTGCTATATAGCAAGCATGATGCTCTCATACTATAATGAAAGTCATTTTACATGGCACGCATATTTGCATAGATAGAGACATTGGGCTATTATTACACACTTTTTCTATATAGCACACATAGTGCTCTCATACTGTAATACATTTCTTTTACATAGAAAACATAATAGCATAGATAGGGATATTGTATTATTATCACACACGCGTATGCTACATAGCACACATGTTGCTCTCATACTATAATAAAGTCCTTTTACATGGCACACATAATTGCATACATTCATTCATTGGGCTATTATCACACACACTTATAGATTATAGCACACATAATAGCCTAGTGGAGTATTGCGACACATAAATTTCCTACTTATAATATGTAATAGCATCTATATAACTCCAAAACAACAATGGCTAGCTATTCATAAGAATGAGATGTTTTACCTGAGAGTTATTCATTATAAGAAGGAGACTTGTGCAGAGATTCATCTAGTAAAGGAATAGGATGCTCTTAATAACACTTTCTTCCCAATCATCTCTGACAAATATCTTTCTTTTTCTGAGACATCCTAGTGTGCTCTATCCAAAATTTAACAATTGTTTGCTTCAATTTGTCAGCAGATAAGGACACAGGATATCCAAAGTTCCTTTTGCATAAGTCTAACTTCAATGTGCTTGGCATAGGACCACTTTCAACTCTACCCAAAGCTGAGTAAAATTTCCTTCAATATTTTTTCCACTTTATTTAGAGTAACACCTCTACCTAGGCTCTCATTATTTTGTGATAATCTCTCACCAAGATACATTGAATGTACTTTGTTTCAGAAAGATCTCATCACCTGATTTTGGAATCTTCAATTCCTGTAAGGAGACTTTGAGTGTAGAAATAAGGCCGTTTGAGTGAAGAGAGAAATCTTCACAGCATGGCAAGATGCACTAATCACTTAGTAAAACTTGCATGATTGCATTCATGTCTTCTTTTTCATAATTACATAACTCTCTCCTCAGGATGTGTTGAACAATATTCTGAATAGTATGGTGCTTCTTGTCTCCCTTTGTGCATACATCCACATCCTCTCTATGACATTCTCATGCTCCAATGTTGATGTTGGGGTGCATTTGCTTTCTTGCAAGGCATCACTTCCTATACTCCGTGTTGCATGTGCTTCTTACCTCCTCACTACAATAATTTCATTCTCATTCAAACAAGCCTTCTCTTGGAGTACACATGTGTATGAACCGTACGTATTCCATGTGCCTCATCATGAACTCCTTCCGCCATCATCTGTTCTGCATTGTGATCAAGAAGGTCCATTGTTGCTTTTGATGAAGTGTGAGCTAGAACCGTAGCAAGCCTCAAGGAGTCTCTATGATCCTTGTTCTCAACGCGAGAGAGAGAGAGAGAGAGAGAGAGAGAGAGAGAGAGAGAGAGAGAGAGAGAGAGAGAGAGAGAGAGAGAGAGAGAGAGAGAGAGAGAGAGAGAGAGAGATCACTTGCTAACGCTCAAAAGTTCAAGGTAGTGGAGTTGTGAAGGCAACTATTTTTACATACACTTCTAAAAAATATTTGACTTAAGGATCAGTTATGGTGCCATGCATAACATCATACTTGGTGTCCATGTACACCAAGTATATAAACATGATTCTATGCTCTCACCCCTCACATACTTTGTAGCCATTAGGGGAGGATTGGGGAAGCTCTTGGAGTTGCCTCCGGATTTCATCTAGGAACTCTTGTTGCTGATAGTGTAAGGGTTCAAGCCAACTAATTGGACACCCATCACACTAATCGTACTAACCTTATCTATTCTTTTGATCATATAGAACAAAAAAGGAGTAGTGAGGTAATTCCAATTCTCAATGAGAGCTCCACCAATACTCTATGTTTGTTCTTCTTCTGCCTCACACCACTGCCTCACACCACGCATACCACACACTCTTCAAGTGGTATCAAAGATGAAGGTTGAAATTTTACTTCTCTCTTGGTGTTTCCCTCTTCCCAATGAGCTTCACATTGGCAACTGTTAGAATTAGGGTTGTATGAAAACACACACAGCTTGGAGAAGACAAAGGAAACTCAAGGCACACAACAGAGAGTGTATTACTTAGTGTGCAATGGAAAGATAAGATAGCCCTAGAGTGATGGGCGTATATACAATGAACGAGGGGAAAGACCTCCTAGCTAGCAAGGGAAAAATGTCCCATCGGTCCTAAGTGTGTTCACACACATCACTTCCACATGTATATGGTAACAAATCTCTCCCCTAGGAGTGATGCGATGAACAAGAGCTGGCACATAGAGTGTAGGGAAGTGCCTTGCCCCAAGGACATGATCATTCCACAAAGGAGAGTAAGCTCAAAGCTTTGCAAAAAGCTTCAAACTTCTCACGAGACAATGCTTTTGTGCAAAGACGTGCAAGGTTATCCTGTGTTGGCACATAAGCCAAGCTCATCTCTCCTATTGAGAGCCTATCCCTGACATAGTGGTAATGCACCTCAATGGGCTTTGTGCAAGCATGAAAAAATGGGTTCCTTGCAACTGCCAATGCACTCTAATTATTAGTGTAGATAGTGTTGGCGGTGTCCTGTCCAACACCCAAATCAGCCATAAGGCGCCTGTTTAAGCCATACACACTCAACCATAGCTGTGAAGACTGTCCTATATTCAGTATCACAATTGGAAGTGGCCACAGTAGGTTGCTTCTTGCTCAACCCATGATATGCATGAGCTGCCAAGCATGAAACAAAAACCACTTGTGGACACTCGTGTGTCAAAACAACTTTGAAAAAGCATGTAAATTTCCCGGCAATGATCCCCCCTTGGGATAAAACAAGCCAAGATGTAAAGTGCCACTCAAGTAGCAAAAAATCCTCTTGACAGTCTACCAATGCTTAGACCCTGAGCTATGCATGAATTTGCTGACCTTTGAGACTGCAAACTGAATATCCGGCCTTGTGTTGCATACATAAATGAGGCAACCAACAAAATTTTGGTAAAGAGTGACATCGGCAGGATCACCAGAATCATGAAGACTCAATTTCAAAGTTGTTTCCATGGAAGTGGCAATAGTTTTGCAATCCTCAACTCCAAACTTACATAGCAATGTCTCTATGTAACTTTTCTAACACAAGGGAATACCACCTCAAGGAGTCTCCACCATCCATGTTCTCAATGAGAGAGAGAGAGAGAGAGAGAGAGAGAGAGAGAGAGAGAGAGAGAGAGAGAGAGAGAGAGAGAGAGAGAGAGAGATGGAGATGGAGTTGTGGAGAGATGGAGCTTCTGGAGAGACGGAGTTAGGATGGAGAGGTTCTGGACAGACAAAGAGAGATGGATATGGAGCTTGTAGAGAGATAGGGATGGGCACTATAGCTTCTGTGCAGAGTTTGAGTGAGTCTCATAGAGAGAGAGAGAGAGAGAGAGAGAGAGAGAGAGAGAGAGAGATCACTTGCTAATGCTCAAAAGTTCAAAGTAGTAGAGTTGTGAAGGCGGTTGTTTTTAAATACACTTCTAAAAAATATTTGACGTATTTGACTTAAGGATCAGTTATGGTGCCATGCATAACATAAAATTTGACTTAAGGATCAGTTATGATGCCATGCATAACATCATACTTGGTGTCCATGGACACCAAGTATATAAACATAGGTATGTGCTCTCACCCGTCACATACTCTGTAGCCATTGGGGGAGGATTGAGGAAGCTCTTGAAGTTGCCTCCGGATTTCATCTAGGAACTCTTGTTGCTGATGGTGTCAGGGTTCACTAATTGTACACCCATCACACTGACCATACTAACCTTATCTATTCTTTTGATTATATAGAAAAAAAAGGAGTAGTGAGGTAATTCCAATCCTCAATGAGAGCTCCACCAATACTCTAGGTTTGCTCTTCTTCTCCCTCACACCGCACACACCACACACTCTTCAAGTGGTATCAAAGATGAAGGTTGTAATTTTACTTCTCTCTTGGTGTTTCCCTCTTCTCGATGAGTTTCACATTGGAAACTATTGGAATTAGGGTTGTAGGAAAACACATACATCTTGGAGAAGATGAAGGAAGCTCAAGGCACACAATAGAGAGTGTATTACTTAGTGTGCAATGGAAAGATAAGATAGCCCTAGAGTGATGGGCATATATACAATGCACAGGGAAATAACCTCCTAGCAAGGGAAAAAAATGCCACAACAGTCTTAAGTGTGTTCTCACACATCACTACCACATGTGTATGGTGACAAATCTCTCCCTTGGGAGTGATGCGGTGAACGAGAACTGGCACATAGAGTATAGGGAAGTGCCATGCCCTGAGGACATGATCAGTCCACAAAGGGGAGTAAGCCCAAAGCTTTGCAAAAAGCTTCAAACTTCTCACGCGAAAATGCCTTTGTGAAAAGATTTGCAAGGTTGTCCTATGTTGACACATAAACCAACCTCATCTCTCCTACTAAGAGCCTCTCCCTGACATAGTGGTAATGCCCTTCAATGTGCTTTGTGCGAGCATGAGAAAATGGGTTCCTTGCAACTCCCAGTGCGCTCTGACTATCAGTGTAGATAGTGTTGGCAGTGTCCTGTCCAACACCCAAATAAGCCATAAGGCGTCGGAGCCATACACACTCAACCATAGCTGTGAAGATTGTCCTATACTCAACCTCACAAGTGGAAGTGTCCACACTGGGCTGCTTCTTGTTCAACCATGATATGCATGAGCTGCCAAGCATGAAACAAAAACCACTTGTGGACACTCGTGTGTCAAAACAACCAGCCCAATCTAACTCTGAAAAAGCATGTAATCTGGTGGCAATGATCCCCCCTTGGGAGCCAAGATGTAAAGTTCCACTCAAGTAGTGAAAAAACCTCTTGACAGCCTACCAATGCTTAGACCCTGAGCTATGCATGAATTTGCTGACCTATGAGACTGCAAACTGAATATCCGGCCTCGTGTTGCATTCATAAATGAGATAGCCAACAACATTTTGGTAAAGAGTGACATTGGCAGGATCACCAGAATCATAAAGACTCAATTTCAAACCTGTTTTCATGGGAGTGGCAATAGGTTTGCAATCCCCAAGTCCAAACTTACATAGCAATATCTCTATGTAACTTTTCTAACACAAGGCAATACCACCAACACCACCATTAGCCTTAAATTCAGCAATATGTCTCTCAATTTTCCAATGATCAACAAATCATCTACAGAGAGAACCACAATGAGAAGTACATCACCTTCATGCTTTACATACAATGTGCTTTATGTTGGACTGTTACGAAAGCCTCGTTTGACCAAATGAGTGTTAGCCTTCTCATACCAAGCATGAGGAGATTCTTTTAGCCCATACAAAGCTTTCTTACATTTGCACACTTTAACCTCTTGTCCTTTCTTGACAAAACCGCGAGGCTGCGTTACATAAACTTCCTCAAATATGTCACCATTCAAGAAAGCAGTAAGAAAGTCTGACTGATGTACATCCCAACCAAAATGAGCTGCCAATGCACATAGAAAACTCACAATAGTCATACGACAAGTGGGAGAAAAATTCTCTTCATAATCTATGCCTTTTTGTTGTGCATAACCTTTTGCAACAAGTCGAGCCTCATAGCAATCAATCTCACCATCCGGCTTGTGTTTCAACTTGTAAACCCACTTTGTACCAATGGCCTTTTTTCCAGGAGGCAAATCACATAAAGTCCATGTGTCATTTTCTCTAAACGCATCATGTTCTAATTGCATGGCAGCCATCCAATTTTTTGAATTTTGTGCTTCATCAAAAGACAGAGGTTCCTCAACATCATCATGTAAGCTAGACACAGTCAAAGAATAACAATCTGATTCATACGATGCATGGCAAGAACTTGAACGAGTACAACTAGTCAAAGGTGCATCCAATTTTCTGTTAGGCAAAGTATGCACCAGCCATTTAGGCATACCTCTATCCTACTCATTTTTAGCCCTTTCCTCATCAAGTACATCATGTACATCTGCATCAGTAATAGGCTGATATGTAACATTTTCAGAAACCCCCATAGGTTGTACATTTGCCTCATTGGAATTTACATTTGAACTTCCACCACTAAAAAGAGGCAACAAAGTCTCATAAATGTCTTGTGATCTTACATTATTGTCTCTTGTGCATGATAGCAAGGGCTGAACAGAATCTTCCACAAACACAACATCCCATGAGACCAAGATACGCTTTGTTTGTGGATGATACAACCTGTAGCATTTGCTTTCAGCACTATAACCAACAAAAATACATTTGACAGCCTTATCATCCAATTTCTTGCAATGCGTTTGTGGCACCAAAGCATATGCCAAACAGCCAAAAACACGCATTTTCTCAATAAAAGTATATCTATCATGCAATGCTTCATATGGAGTCATAGACTGCAAAGCTTTCGTAGACTCCTGTTTAGTACATAAGCAGCACATATGATGGCCTGAAGCCAAAATGAATGCACACATACATCATTTCATTTTTGTAAGTGACCTATTTTTTTCTCTTAGTAACACCATTTTGCTGAGGCGTATAAGGCACTGTACATTGGTGTTTTATCCCACAACTAGCCAAAAATGCATTAAACTCATGAGACATATACTCCCTCCCTCGATCAGAATGGAGGGTGCCCATAGTACATTTTGAGACATTTTTATCCATAGACAAAAATTGTTTGAAGCACATAAATACTTCGAATTTCACTTTAAGCGGATATACCTATGCATGCTTGGAGTAATCATCAATGAAAGTCACAAAGTAAAGGTAATTGCCCAAGGACAGAGTTTGCATGGGCCCACAAACATCAGTATGCACAAGCTGCAACCTGCATGTGGCCCTAACTAAACCATCCTTTGGAAACTTTGAACGCTCCATCTTATCCATAATATAGCCTTCACAAACATGTTTGATAGGTGCTTGCTTCAAGAGGCGGGAAAGAAGCAACCATATCACATTCTTGCAAACACAGCAAACTCGCAAAAAACGGATGCCCAAAACGTGCATGCCAAACTTTTGCATCTGAAATAGCCTTAGAATCCACAATTGCATTTGAAAAATTCTTCCCACACTTGTCATATAAAGTGAGCTTATATAGCCCACGACATAAAATTCCATATGCAACAATTTCATTATCGAAACTGAGATCATGTACTATACATCTGTCATTCACGAATTTGACTACAAGACCAAGTCTAGCAAGTGCACATATAGACAAAAGATTCTTCTTGATCCCAAGTACATACAATGCATCAACAAGTGTGAAAGAATTGCCATTTGCAACAGTAAGCACAATCTTTCCAACTACCTTGACCGGATAAGAGGCATTGTTGGCACAAGTGATTGAATTCCCATGAGGGACATCCTTGAGAGAGGTAAACAAGTAAATATGAGAGGTAATGTGCTTTGTAGCACCACTATAAAAGTATTACACTTGAGCATCAGTCAACCAATTGACAAACATGCATCATGGACATTAGGATCATAAGTGCACTCTACACTAAAAGTCCGTTCTGCAGCATCATCATTAGCATCACAATCTCCTTTTATGGAAGACTCAACAATAGCTGCATTTGTATTGGAACCAGCATTTTTAGTGGAACTAGCATTTGTAGTGGAGCCAACCTCTTTCTTCTTAGCCTTTTTTGCCTTCAACTTAGGACATTTCTAGATCAAGTGATCATTAGCTTTATAATAATGGCAAAACATCTTCTTTTTACCCTTATCACAAGAATTCATAGACAATTTGTTGCCAGCAAAAGCATTAAAAGCAAGTGATTTACCACTCGCAGAAGAACCATGAGAAGTGGCTACATTGTTGTTACCACATTTTCTTTGAGCATCAATAAAAGCATGTTAACCTGCATGCTGTCTAGTCCTTTTTTATTTGGAAAAAGACTCTTGCAACAGCAATGTTTTTTTTAGAAAGAGACTCTTGCAACAACAATGTGCATAATGCATCAAACTTGACAACTTTAGGATTTCCTTGGGTCATAAGTCTCCAAGTACTAGCAAAAGTCAAGTAAGAATCTGGAAAAGCATCAAGAAAAATTTTCACAAGGGAACTCTCAAAAATAAATTCACATATAGAAATAAGTTTCTCATTGAAATCATTGACACCAGCCAGGAAAGTGTCCATGTCATCTTCCTTATGCATAATATTCGACTCTAGCTCTTTACGCAGCAATGCAATTTTTGCCTCATTTCAACTTGCATAAAGACCAACCATAATATCCCAAGCCTGTTTTGAAAATTTCACTGAACGAATGTGGGGAGTGCAATGGAAAGATAAGATAACTATAGAGTGATGGACGTATATACAATGCACGGGGGGAAAACCTCCTAGCGAGGGAAAAAATGCCCCGGCGGTCCTAAGTGTGTTCACACACATCACTACCACATGTATATAGTAACAACAATGGTTTGAATCTCAGAGCTTCCATGGCTATGGAGGCTGAATTTCACAAGCCAGAAGGGGTGAGACATTGAGATTTCTATGAGCTCAAAGAGAGAGAGAAGTAGGTTACTTAGTTTAGGACAGTTGATAGCAGGTCATTGTTTTTCTCATAACTTAAGCTACAAAATTTTAATTCAAAACTTTTTTTAATCAAAACAGAGATCACTTTGAGCTCTATGATTTTGTAGAAGAACTCATCAGTTGGCTTGGAGTGCATGTACGTCTAAAATAAAAAAACACAAAAGCTATTTTCTCAGGACAGGTTGTGCATTCGAGTTGAGTAAGAGAGGAGAAAGAGTGTAGAGAGAAAGAGATAGCTTCATCTCAACTTTAGCATTGAAGGCCTAAAATACACACAATCTCCGTGAAGAAGAGAAATAAGAATCAATAGAAAGAAGAAGAAGAAGAAGAAGAAGAAGAAGAGAATTTTAACGTCGTAGGGAACTATCCCAAGAGATATCAAAGATCTATCCGACGAGAGAGGGATTGTGTGCATAGTAGTACCACACACACACACACACACACTCACACACACACACACACACACATTCTGATCCTCAACATCGATAAATCGTTTTCCTAGCTTGTGGCATCGATGACTTCTTCTCCTCCGGCATCAACATGCAGGGGTGAGTTTCCTCTTCCATAAAGGAATGACACCCGGCATTGACATCGACATCGGTGATATCGACTACAGGTTTTCACATGCTCTCTAGCATTGTAGAAAGCGTGATAGACAGGTAGTTTGTCGACAGTGATAGGTAGGTTACAGATTGCTATTAGTAGTGTTTCTAAGTATTTTTTGAGGGTGGATTTGGATTTCCATATGTGCGTTTGGCCATGATGTATGTTCTGTATGGTATTGCTTATGCATAGCCATTGACAGCTTCTCAGAGACAACTCTTAGATACATTTTTACATGCATAGGGACATTCGCATGTTCTCCAGACACAAAAAATTTGTGAGCATCTTTCCCAGTGATATCCATTATAATTCTAGTGGGAGTTTTGGATGCATATGATTTATGTGTGACTAGCACTTGAGAGTGCTTGTACTCTATTGCAAGTTACTCCACATAGGGAGCTGGTTATGTGCTTTTTCTTGCATACACATTGGCGCCTATTTGACCGCGTGTCTTGTGGTTTTGGAGTAATAGTTTCAGATTTTGGATGTACGTTATGTTCCCGATACTGTCATTGTACGCCGTTGTGGAGGGGATTTTAGCATGTTTTGGTAGTCCCGACTATTTTTGAGACTCAATGTGGAAGAGCCCTATCTAAGATTGTGGCTAGTTGTGTCTACATAACCTTTTGTGACTAGTTGTGTCTACATAACCTTTTGTGAGGGTCATTGCATGAGGTTTTTTAAAGACAAGCACTTTAGTGCTTCACGTCTTTCTCGTTCTTTGGATTCCTTGTCTCTTATGGGAGAGAGTCTTCTTTTGGGAGTCTCATCAAGAGGCCTCCTAAGCTCTCTCTCCTCTCAAAGAGGAAGGGAAATCCCATAAGCACAAAGTTGTTAAGTAACTTTGGCTTGCAAAGCAGGGTTGCCCATAGCTTGTTGCAACCTAGTAACAAGATAATTAACAAACATGTGGGCATCATCATTAGCACCTTCATGTGCAAAATCAAAGTTGTCAATATTCATTCTACTGTCATGGTTATAGTCAGCCATGCTAATTAAGATGTATAAATTACTTTGTGCTTTGGTATCGTCAAAAACCTTAGTCGCTACTCTTCTTTACCTTAGAGAATTAGTTCTCAAGCAGCCACACCCGTGGTTTAGATATTGTTGATTGCAAAGACTAGTGGAAAGGGTCTAGCATTACTCGATTGATTATGGTTCCTGTTGAGCTTGCTAGTAGCTCAATAATAGTTAAGCCAAAGGCAAGCCCCGAGAGACTCCAGTATTAAGACTATAGTTCCCAACGGTGTACCTCGAACAAAATCCTTTTCAACCAAGATAACCTCAAGCACTTTAGTTAGCAAGCACGACAAGCACCTCAAGCTTGGGTTGGGTTCCCACCTCAAGCACAACACTAGCTTGCCTATGGTCTAAGGACTTTTAACAGTAAACTTTGGAGGTCTTTAATGAAGCTAACCATAAGGTCTTTAAGCTCTATTAGCTAGCATTTCTCTTTGATAGACCATTTCTCATTCGGACCCTTTAACCTTGGCCTCACGTTGAGATAGATCCATAAGCACATGTCTATATCCTAACCCTTGTTTCCATGTATTCTCCCACATTGAATGATCAATTTAATATGAGAAAATCATTTGGGTTGGTTACATATTAGATTTTATGACAAGGCTCCTCACAAGGAGAGATTCAATCACATAGGAGACCTCAACATTCAAGTGATGGAGTACATGAAGATTTTCAACTATGTAGGCTATCGACTTGAAGATGAAGATACAAAGACAGAAGACATCAACCAAGGAGACGACCGCAAACATTTGAAGACAAAAGACAAAGATGACTACAACACCAATGGCATCATTGACATTAAGAAAGGTGACATCCCTCTCCACCCATATCATGCAGAGGTGACAGTTCCATCTACACTCACACAAAATTCCTTTTGGCTTTGTGTAAACCCTAGGACCTCATGAGACCCTACGTGCTGTATCCGATTGGACCATGGTCATTGAATCTATTGAGAATCACCACAATGTATCTAGCAGAGAATTGTGAGTATTAAATCCAGTGAGAACCAATCATGATGTATCACAAGAACCTTGTGAGCCTAGCTTATGCCCTTAGTATGGTGATTCTCCCTAAGTACACATGCATGATTACATACCCATGGAACTTTCTAGCACTTTTCCACTTGCATATAAAGGCAATAGATAGGTCAAAAGCATCCCCAAAAAGGTGTGCACGATTTTTCCACTTGATACTCTCATCTTGGATCAATTTGAATGATTTCCCACACATCATTGATGATGTCACACAAGCTACCTTTTTTCTCCTATATATTAAGCTCATCTCTATGTTGAATTATGTATGTAACTAACTTCATTATGGAAGAATAAGAGCTTGACCAATTTCCATCACTTTGTGTTTTTAAGAATTTTCTACATCAATTAGGATTAGTTTTGTCCAAATATGAATGGGACATTAACCCATCCTCCTTAACTATACTAATCCTAATAGGTCTCTCTTTGTCACTCTTTTCATTGATGGCTTCTTCAGCCCAAGCTCTTGTTACCACATTGACAAGAGCAATTTGCTATGAATCTAAACCACTTGAACTTGGTAGAATGTCTATCATGTTCATTGGTGTCATTTTTGCTCTATCAAGATGATTTAGAAAATCAAGAATATGATGTGCTTTGCCACATTTTGGGAAAAAACAAAATATCCTTATTGTTTCTCCCCTATGTGGACAATTCTTGTCTCAATGGTCACCTCTACACTCATAGCATGGCCCCATTGGTTGAGGTTGTTGTAGTAGTAGCTGTGGCTATCCTTGCTTGGGTGGATATGTATTAGGTTTGGCATTTGGTTTGGCTACAAATATCAAAGTGTTCTCCCCATCATGTAGTGATTTTTTGTTGGGTGAGATGGCTGGTTATTTGGATCTATGTTTTTTCATGGAGAATATTAATCTCTCTTACATGGAATGGTTTCTAGAGCTACACCATAGACCCCAGTCTATTCTTTGTAGTATGGTGAAATTGGCGCTAAAGCTTAACTCTATGGTGGTTCTATAGGCTTGATGAATTTAATAGTAACTCAATCATCATCAAGTAGTGGATTTTGATGTCCTAGCATTAGCTGCGGATCCTCACTCCTCTCTCATGTACTCTCGGAGGAAATCTTGATGGAATCCTCTCTGAACTCTTCGTAGGTCTCTATCCCCAAATTGTGGTCCTCTTACCCCCAATACAATGGTGTATTCTCTTGTTTTGATCATTGGGTTGGGATTTAGGCTCCGATGGATAGTAGTCTAGATATCTATGATCCCATTGAATCCATCCCTAAAATGTGTGTAGGTTTTCTAGATTCATTGAATCCAAATCTTCCTACATTTGAGTCACAAATCCGTGTGGTTTGGTTTCCAAGCTCCTCAGTGGTGGGCTTATACTTTGTTGTATGTAATATGTGGAGATTTGAGTTCCCATATAGGTGTACCTCTCTAGCTCAATCAAATCAATAGTCTTATTCTCTCACCCATGCTTGTCTACTAATAGGATATGAAATCCTTGAGCATATGCAAATATAAACACATAAAGGCTTCTTATGGTCTGCAAGCCTCTGGGATTGGGTTTTAGATACTTATAAAATTTATGTTGATCCCCATTTGTGAACCTATATAGGCCAATATAAACATAATCCTCATGAGCTCTTATAGTTTCATTGGTATGGAAAACCTTGGTTTATGTTCTCTATAGTGGACATGGTGATAATTCTATCCCTTGGAATGGATTCCTAGATTGATACAATTGTCCCAATCTTAGCACCATGAAAATTTTGGAACTAATGACAGTACAAAATCCCAATCTTTTACATGATTTTCTGTGATTTTGAATATCTCCTTCCAGATTGTGTAGAGCTCAGTGAAATTTCTTGAGTCTTTAATCTGAAATCCAATAGTACTTGAAGGTTCTTAAGTTTCATGCTACTTACATGAGATTTGACTGTATTTTGCTAGTTTATTGATTCTAGACTCTAAAAAACTTAGCTTGGTTGGCACACTTTGATTGATCCAAATTTAGATTGGAAAACACCAACGTGTTTCTTATCACTAGGAAAACCTATGGTATTGGTTTCAAGCCAATTGGTGGAAAATGATGATTGGTGTTACGAGACTGGGCACCCTCCTATTGTATGTGGTTAACTACAATTGAGATAGCTACAAGCACAATGGTTAATTATGTGCTGTCTATTTGATTTTTCTAGTTGATGATGATTTGTAGATTGGAATTTTGGGAGTTGAAAAGGGGGCACTGACTAATAATAACCCTCGTGACTATTTTACCTTTGCACAGTATTTTAGACTTTTTATTCAATAAGCCACTATGACTGCTTGTAAATAGCTCTAGTGATCTCACCCTTATGGGACAAGCAATAAGTGATGTGCTCCACTCAAGTACTTAGGTGGACTAGATGTAAAAGAAGGGCCTCCAATTTTGGCACCCAAAAACTCAAATAATGAATTAAATACCAAACTCCACAAGAAGGGGTGTCATGGAATTATGAGACTGGGCACCCTCCTGTTGTATGTGGTTAACTGCAATTGGGATAGCTAGCATAATGGTTAATTATGTGTTGTCTATTTGATTTTACTAATAGTGAGTTGATGATGATTTGTAGATTGGAATCCTAGGAGTTGAAAAGGAGGCGCTGACAAATAATTACCCTCTCGGCCATTTTATCTTTGCATAGTATTTTAGACATTTTATTCAATAAGCCACTATGGCTGCTTGTAAATGCCCGTGATCGGGTAGTGCCTAAACTTCTAGGTGTAGGTACAATAAGCATGAATTAATCATCTTCATAAGAAAGATTGATAACATACAGATCAATTGAAATGTGGAGGGTGTAAATGGCTTGGAAGCATATTCAGGTTCTCTTTGATCTGCAAAATCTCAAAAGATTAAAGCACAATTTTTGACTACTCTCTTTGCTACTTATAGCCAATAAGTTTGAAACTCCTCCAATCAGGTGTTGATTAGAGTTTGAGAAATGCAAAAAAATATATATAGATAATAAAAACTCATCCAAAACCTTGTATGGACTATAAAGTAAATGGCCTTGAAGTAGTTTAAGGTGATTAAGTAATTTAAAGTTACTAATTTCAAATTTAGGAACTTGAAGAGCTTTGAAATCTTCTTTACGAGATTGTAGTAAGCAAGACCAGCACGTGGTATGCTAAATCAAATTGCAAAAAATATTGTGAGGGAATTTCCCTCAATAGGGTGAAAGTGATCCCAAGAGGATTTCTCTTCATCGAAGCACACAGGCCAAATGATGTCTATGAATAGCGCACGGCCTGCAACAATAGATTGGGTGAAATTGGGCATTGGTGCACGCAATCAAGGAAGCTCAAGCATTAGAGGGTTGCACCTTAAGCTGGGCAACACCTTTCGTGTTGATGGCAAGCTATGAAATCGTGTACACAATACGTAGCAAGCTCTATTGGCAACATAAATTGAAGGTGTGTACATAGTACAGTTGATTGAATTGCGCAAGATTTTGTAAGCAGGTTCTCCTTGTCATGATGAAGATGCCTCTCAAAGGGATTGAGAAAATTTGAAGCACAGTGTGAGTACGAGCTCTCTACAGCACCATGCCAGTGGGTTCTCTAGATTAGCCAAAATTGGTGCACCCAAGAGGTAATAGGCTGCATTACCGAGATGAGGGGATGCACCCCAAGATAAGATAAGGCAACTTCTCCATGTGACAATCTTTGAGAGACATGGCACAACATGTAGTGCATGGTAGGTCTCTACAAGTGGGGCATGTCGAGTTGCTTTCCCTTCAAATGAAGGTAGCCACTAAAATAGGGGCTTGTTGACTTTAGTGTTGATAGCAAGAGATTCTTGACTGAGAATAAGGGAAACCACACACGAAGATCAAAATAACCAAATCTAGATACCCCCCAAAAAATGTCCACTTGGTCAATGAAGAGTAGTGGCACCTCGTTTATACAAGGTACATGCCCAAGGCATTAACCAAGTTGAGCATAGAGTTTATTCCTAAATGAAGTGAGATTATGAGTTATTACTTTGGACATATTATATATATATATATATATATATATATATATATATATATATATATATATATATATATATATATATATATATATATATAATTAGACCTAGGGGTATCCATAGGCTCTAATACCACTTGTTAGGGTTATCATAGTTAAGGAGGACGGGTTAACGCCCCATTCATGTTTGTACAACACTAGCCTAATTGATGTAGAAAATGTTTAAGAACACAAAGTGATATGGAAATTGGTCAAGGTCTTATTGCAAAATGAAGTTACATACATAATTTAGGATACAGATGATCTTAATATATAAGAGAAAAGTGGTAGTTTGTGTGAAATCATCAATGAGGTGTAGGAAATCATTCACAAGATGAGAGTCTCAAGTGGAAAAACTCGTGCACACCTTTTTGGGGCTACTTTTGACCTATCTATTGGCTTCATATGCAAGTGGAAAAGTTTCAGAAAGGTCCATGGGTCTTATATACACATGTGGCCATCATCTTGGGTATGTAATCATGCATGTGATCTTAGGGAGAGTCTCCATACTAGGGGCATAAGCTAGGCTTACCCCAACAAGAGCGACCAAGATAAACCCAATAGAAATTGATGTCATATCCATTAGGACCTACCATAAATTATGGGATGCCAAGAGAGAAGTTGAAAACCAAACGAGATGGAAAATAAGCAGCTTTGGTAGAAGAGTTTTCTCAAGCTCGAGACCAATCAAAAAAACACCAAGAAAATGAATCTTCCTTAGTGGAGCCAAAGAAAATCCCAACTACTAGTTCAGGAGGATTTGTATTTAGTCGACAAATTCTCGGGACCGTTAGATGCTTTATTGCAAGCATATGAGGCTAAACTAAATTTTAATCAAACATTAGAGCAGAAATGGTTGACATATCCTTACCCAGAAGTTGAGAGACAATGATGACATTAAATTTGTAAAAAAATGATAGAGACTACCCAAGCTTTGAAGGACCTTGTACCAACCATTCCTCACCTTGAGACGTGACAGCAAAGAAGTAAACCACAACCACACAAGGAAAGGGAAGTATAAATATCACCACAATTTTTTCACAAACCAGAGATTTGACTTGATGAGTGAGTGGTTCCCAACACCACAAATGACACGAAGTCATATCATATGGCACCTCTCCCAAAGATAGAGTATCCATGGGTGTTTGGCCATTTCAGCACAGCGCCCGCCTAGCTGGACACCACATTTTTAATATATTTGTACTCTATTATATTTCCAAGTTCGTATAGCTATTTTATGTGTAAATCCTAATTCTAGAGTAGCAATTATATTCTATGAGTTGTAATTCTTTCATAATATTTGTAAAGGTCCATGTGAGCCTCACCAGTGGCCTTTTACAAGGCCCTAGGTATAAAAGATAATAACTTTAGTATGAAAAGGATCCTTATTCTTTGGAAAAGAGGAGCTCTAGTGTACATACTTTTGAGAGACGGAGATGCATAACAGACCTGGTAGCCTCTACACCAAGACTATGCACAATGGCCTCATCATGGGAGGTACACAATAGGGGCCCCACCTAGCTTGGGATGCGGCTAGGACGCATGGTAAGGGGTCGGCACATAACACAGGGAAGATGTGAGATAAGGAGAGAGATGGAGAGGAAGAGATCATTAGAGCTTCATTAGTATAGGCTCCATAAACACCATAACACAAGGAAGATGTGAGAGAAGGAGAGAGAGGGAGAGGAAGAGATCATTAGAGCTTCATTAATATAGGCTTCATAAACACCATACAAACATTCACGAGGGGATTTTCTCATAATCAACATCTCACAAACTTATGTGTGCATGGTAACTCAAATCTCTTGGCCATTAAGAAACCAAAACGAATAACCATAGCCAATACTATGCAATAGTAGAACTATGTGTGCGTAGAGGTGCATACACAAGGATGTACATATGAGAGCCTGAGTGCTAGAGCTTGATTGTGTGTGTATATTTACAAAAGAGGAGGCCTCATTTTATAGGCCAAGAGAGTGATTAGAGAAGATATTATGATCAAGAGGAGTTATTACAAAGTAACCTCAGTTAGAGCCATTTCTCCAATGAGATAGCTCCGTGTGCCCTGCTTATTGACCAATTTTCTCATAATCGCCTTCATCATGGCGAGCTTTGTCTCCATGCCTCCTTCCATAGCTTGAGTCCAAGAGATTCCTTAAAATATTTGAGAGAATCTTGATCAAATAAGAGAAAACCAAGCAATAATGGAAAGAAACCTATAAGAAATTCTGTGTGTGGAGTTGGATAACCATGACTTCTTCCCATGTGAACAGATAGGCTCCACCATTTCGGTCATATCTCCCAAATCGTAGCTCCAAAAATTATAAAACAAATAGGGGCACAAAGATTAGCTCAACGTCTACACCTTTGTTAT
This sequence comes from Adiantum capillus-veneris, assembly GCF_014529385.1. Lineage (NCBI taxonomy): Eukaryota > Viridiplantae > Streptophyta > Polypodiopsida > Polypodiales > Pteridaceae > Adiantum > Adiantum capillus-veneris. The sequence goes on from NC_140957.1 coordinate 6,943,896, forward strand.
TCAAAACTTTTTCCAATTAGAATGGGAAAAATAGAGAAAAATACCATAAAAATATGTGTCCATCTTTTTCCTTCCAAAAGTCTTCCACGCGGTCCCCTCTTGACTCCATGTGCAAGTCTTGTGTCCACCAGTGAATTTTTTGTTTTCACAGGGTTTGTTCCTACCTTTCCTTATTTCCGAGATCCAAATGTGTCAAAACCATAGCTATGTACAAACATATACATATATTTTTTTGTGATTTTCATGCATCGGGTCCTTCCTCCTTTTCACTATGCCTTGAAGCTTTGCCATCAAGTACATACCAAGAGAGAGGTGGTCCAAAATTTGAAAAGTGGCCCTCATTAATCCTCCTCTGAAGCTAGAGGCATTTATGTCTCTAGCTCTGTACTTCATTCTTCTTCAATTGAGGTGGAGGAGTCTCCCTCGTCAGGAATATCCATCATAGGTGCTTGATCAAACCTCAAAAAGTATTGCTTCAGCCTCCATCCATTGACACGTATTTTGTGGAGCCTACCATCTGCAGCCATCAATCGGTAACTGCCATTGTTGTAGTGCTTTCTAATGACGAATGGCACCTCCCATCTAGGTGAAAACTTCTTATCCTTTCTAGTGTCAAACCTGTTATCATACCTTAGGACCAACATACCTTTCTTGAGACCTTTTGCCTTAAGTCTCTTGTTGAAGGTAAGTCAACATTGCTCTGCCTGTGCTACATAATAGTTGATAGCATCTTCTCTATCTAGTTGAAGCCTCTCTAGATCAAGAATGTGGTTGTGAAGATGAGAATTAGGGCGTTCCATCTGCCTAGCTAACACCCTGAGACTAGCCAATTGTACTTCAATGGGTAAAATGGCATCCTTACTATACACCAAGTGATATGGTGTGAACCCAATGGATGTGAAAAATGAAGTGCAATAAGCCCAAAGTGCATCCACATAAAGCGCTTGTCCCATTCACTTTTTTTAATGTTTACTTGTTTAGTGATGATCTTGCAGATCATACCATTCACCTTCTCCATCAAAATGTCGCATTGTGGGTAGTAGGGAGTTGAGTCTCATCGTGAGATGCCCACCTTCTCCATTAGCCCCCCTACTAGGTCTCATCTAAAACTTGGTCCCCTATCAAAAATTATTTCAAGACGAGTACCAAAATGGAAACAAATGTTTTCAAATACAAACTTAGCCACTTCCTTGTTTGTAATTTGGGTGGTAGCAACTGATTTTTCCCACCTGGTCATGTAGTCCACACCCATGATGATATACAATTTACCTGATTGGCTCCTTGACAAAGGCCCAATGGCATCAATTTCCCATTTCTCAAATGGTCCATAAGAGATTATAGGAGTATGTGGCTCATATGTGAGCCTCCTATCCCCTCCCTTTTGACATTCCTTGCATGTTTTACACTAGTGATGCACATCTCTCTATAAACTAGACCACACAAACCCGGCTTGTAGAACCATCCTACTAGTGATTTCAAGTGCAAAGTTCCCTCCACAAACACCATCATGGCAACTTCAAATGATTTTTTTGATCTCTATAGAGAGAGGTACATGCCTAAGAATTTGATCCTTACCCTTGCAGTAGAGGTCGTGATTGATAAGGTGGTATTTTGTTGCCTTGTGCATAAGTTACTGCCTTTGGCCCTTAGTAAGATCTTTAGGACACTCTCCTATGTGTAAGAATCTCATGATGTCAGGCATAGCATCGCTACCTTGGAAGAGAGGAAACTTCAACTTGATCACACCCACTAAAAAGCATCAATTTGAAACCTTTGAGAAGGTGTTGAATTCCTCGACAAAGCTAAGTAGGGCTTGAAATAAATTTTTGCAGTTTACGCAAAATTTTATCAGTGATTGGATAACCTAAATATGCTTCCGAGACTTGACAAGGATGCTTCCGAGCTTTGATAATCTTCAAGTTACCTTATGTGGGGTGTATGTACGGGGTGGGTACGCACCCTTAGAGTGAAAAAAGAGTTGCCAAGATACCCAGCTATGGATGCCTCAGTTTGAAAATGAGCTCTTAAAGAGCTATGGCGGACTCCTTGGTTTGAAAATGAGCTAGCGGGCCGACAGCACAGTGGAAGGGAAAACGAGAGAGAGAGAGAGAGAGAGAGAGAGAGAGAGAGAGAGAGAGAGAGAGAGAGAGAGAGAGAGAGAGAGAGAGAGAGAGAGAGAGAGAGAGAGAGAGAGAGAGAGAGAGAGAGAGAGAGAATGAATTCTGCTGCAAACTGGCCTTGCTTGCAGTGACAAGATTTGCTACAGAGGCCGTCGTGACCTTGTTGAGCCCAGGAGCTCACGGATATTCTCTGGTTGACTTCCTCTCCCCCTTTGATGGTAGCGGGCTTGTCCACGTGATGCTTGTGTACTTGAGCTTCGTCTCCCCAAGCTTCTCCTCCAATTGCATGAGCATGCAAAAAACTTGAGTACCACGCCCTTCGTTTCCCAAAATAGCTTGAGGCTCCGATACCACTGTGAGACCTAGGGAACTGCCTTGGGTAATCCTCCTCCCTACTACCTTCTATATAGACTCTTGGGCTCCTAGCCCTAGCCTATTTTCCCCTATCCACACTATGAAGTCGAGCCCTTGGCCTAGGTTCGTGACCCCTAGGTTGCCCCTTGGCCCTACACCGTCGCCTGTCATCTCCCTTTCCCATGTGTATTAAGTCATTTGATCCTCTCACAATAATCAATTTATAGTGTAACCTTCTAGCTAGTGAGCTTCCATTGGTTTACCATATTTTGGCAAAACACCGTCACATAACACATACGTGATTTCAATATAGATGCTAACCCCATGGACCCAAAAACTAAGCATATCCATCTCCTCATCCAACTCCCAAGTCCTGACAAAAAAATTAGTAAAATAAAAAATCCCAATTTACAACCCCATGGACCCAAAAACTAAGCATATTCATCTCCTCATCCAACTCCCAAGTCCTAACAAAAAAATTAGTAAAATAAAAAGTCCCAATTTACAACCCCACACTGGACCTCGACAGAAAAATAAAAGTAAAATTAAAATCCCAATTTACAACCCCACCCTTCCATGGTTAAAATTATGAATGGTCTAGATAGTAAATAAGATCAAATTTTGGTAGTGGCAAACATTAATGCAAGCACCATGTGCTCCACTGTCGTGTATCCCTTTTCTGATGGAGTCATCATGCGACTAGAGAAGTAGATAGGATGCATGAAAGAAGTTTGAGGGTCCTTTTGCATCAATATTGCCCCAAGTGTGTCATTGCTCACACTAGGGTTTACATAAAACAACTCGTCCCACTTTGGAGGTGCAATGGTGGGAAGTGAGGCTACAATTTGTTTTACCTCATTGAATTGTTGTTCATTTTCTTCACTCCAAGTGAAGATCTCTTGATGGGTAACTTGCTGTAAAGGGAGAACCACTTGAGTGAGCAGGTGAACGAACCTACTCAAATACCTCACCTGTTAAAGAAAAGAGACCAACTGCTTTGTTGTCGTGGGAGAGGGCAAATCCACCATGGCTTGAATCTTTCTTTGGTCACCTTCAATGCCCTTGGCAGAGATCACATGGCCAAGAAGAGTAACCGTGGCTTTCACCAATGTGTCATTTCTCCACGTTGAGTTGGCCACCCAAAGCTTGCAGCCTAGCTAGACCTTCATAGACTTTCTCCAAATGAAGAGAGCGAGAGCTATAGACACAAAAGTCATCAATAAAAACACGAATTGCTTTTCCAAATAATGGCTGAAAAACAAATTTCACATAGCACTAAAAGGTGGCTGGAGCATTGGTGAGACCAAAAGGCATAACTCTATAAGCAAAACATCCCCATGGTGTGATGAAAGTTGTCTTCTTTTGATCTTCTTGAGTGATGCTAATTTGGAAGTAGCCTGAGTAGCGATCACATACCGTGTAGCACTTCTTGTCCTACTACCTCATTGAGAATTTCATCTTGGAAAAGGAGAGGGAAATGGTCCCTCTTCGTGGCTACATTAAGAGGCTTGTAATCAACACAAACCCTCCACTTACCATTATTCTTTGGTGTGACTACCACTGGAGAAACCCACTCTGAGTCTTCAACAAGATAGATGAAACCTCCTTCTAACACTTTCCTTACCTCTTTGAGCAAGGCCTCTTGTTGAATTACGCCTAGCCACCTGAGCTTTTGCACTACATGCTTACTTCCCTCCTTGAGCTTAATGTGATGCTAAACTATTGTGATGCCAGCGATTTTATCATATTCATCAATGAACAATGTGGTAAAATTACTTAGAATCAAAATATAATCTTCACGCTCCTTCCCACACAACTCACTAGAGAGCATTCGATGTAGCTTACTTGCTTCTACCAAAGGTTGTATACTTGGTGTCTCCCGTTGGTTTGATGATCATGATGCATCAGGTTTCTCCATCTTCTTAGGGTCCTTGAGAATTTATCAATGAACAATGTGGTAAATTTACTTAGCATCAAAATATAATCTTCACGCTCCTTCCCACACAACTCACTAGAGAGCATTCGATGTAGCTTACTTGCTTCTATCAAAGGTTGTATACTTGGTGTCTCCCCTTGGTTTGATGATGATGATGCATCAGGTTTCTCCATCTTCTTAGAGTCCTTGAGAATGACTCCCATCACCTCAATGCTATTGACGCTTTCTTCAATCTCATTGTTGACTCCTCCTCTGAAGTGGTTGAAGAGTCGCTACTAGAAAACTCATCCCCAGAGGTTTCTAGATCCATGTTGCGTTGCCAGCCTGTCTTCATGTCATAAAGTATTGGCTTTCCTTTGGCATCCTTCATCTGGATTATGCCTGTGTCCCAATCCTGCTTAGCTCTCATAGCCATAAGCCAAGGCCTCCCTAGAATGATAGGATAGCCCTCTCCCTTGTGTGGCATGACAAAGATGTCCACATCCACCTCAGTGTTGAACTCTTTTACCATAATTACATTTATAACACCAACACATTGAACTTTTACATTATTTTCCATTTTGACTCTGCATGGTGCCGGACTACTCACCTCTAAACCCAAACGGTGCATCATTTTTTCACTCATGACGCATATTTGTGTGCTACCATCGATGTAGATATTGGAGATGTTCTACCCTTTGATATGAGCATCCATCATTGGTAGTATGTCATCTAGATTCCTCCAATAGATAGCCCCATCTATCTTTGGCTTCGGTCATTTTATGCTAACCATCTTTGCCCATTGTCTCCTCACCCTAGGTGCTATGTGGAGTAACTAGGGCCAGGTGATTTTTGGGCCCCGCACAAAAAACTTCTTGAACCAAATCATATGGTTTAGAACATTTATCCAAAGAGAAATCTACAATATCAATTTTACGTCGTGACTTGGATGGCTTTTTGCTAGATTCCCCCTTAGTATTTATCTTTTATTCCTTTTGGGAAGATTTGCCATGCCTAGAGCGATTTACCCCCATGGTATCTACCCCTTTAACCTTGGGCTTACCTTTTGCCCCTCCCTTGATATCCTCCTCCACTTTCTCCTTTCCCTTATCTTCAAGACTGGTTACACATAGTGCATGGTTGCCAACTCGTGGTGGAGGGGTAAGGGTGGAATGAGAGGTTGTGGTGGTGGTGGTGGTGGTGGATGTTGGTTGAACGGGTGGTTGTAGGATTTTCATGGGTGGTGCTTGTTGTGGTGCCCTCGGTGGTGGTAGTCTTGCTCTCGGTGGTGAAATTTGGTTTTTCCTTGCTCTGTTGAAATTCTGCATCCTTGGGTGTGGACAATATTACATACCATGGCCATCTTCCCCACAATTGTAGCAGTGGTATTCTTGGTTCTGCCTTCATTGTCCTCTCACTTGATCTTGATTGCGGTTGTGTGCATGCCCTTGGTGCACCAAATGCACAGATAGATTCTCCAGTTGAGTAGTGATGCAACTCAGCAAGTCTTGCTGCTCTTCTGATGCCTCTTGTGGTTGGGTCCTCTAAGTGGCTATTGTAGTTACTAGGGCTAGTTGGACTAAGCTTGGCTCCTCTGACTCGTTGACTCTTGTTTGCATGCACGGCTTCTTGTCTTTAAGGTAGGCTACTTCCACTACCAACTCATACATTGTAGGGAATCTCCCCTTCACCTTCTCTTTAAGCGGAAATCACAAGCCAACAATGAAATGGTCCTTCTTCAAGAAATTAGGCTCTCCTTCACCTTCCTCCAGTGAGGCAACCCCATCGCTCCCACAAATCCACAAACTTGGATTTGTAAGTGGCATACTCTAGCAGACCTCCCTGCTTTAACTCTATCAGCAATTGTCATAACTTTTTTGAGGTTGTGCCTCCACCAAACCTCTTCACGAATGTGGGAAAAGAGACACTTGCCATGGTAGTAAATCAATGAGCAGACAATTATAAACTCTTTTTTTTTCAAATGACTTAGTGATTCATAAAGGTTTATACATGGGTGAAAAACTTGAGCAGGAGCTAAGAAGAGCACAAGGCTAGAATAGAATAAAGGTGCTTACATTAAAAGAGTGGTAGTAATCAAGAATGGGCAAGATGAGGGGATGTGGGGATCTAAGGATTTCATCAAGCATCTCTGCTCAAACAAGAAAACAATTTTTTGCTGGTAGAATATCTTCCTATCAATGTACATGTTTACATGCATGTGTTGCAAGAAACAAAAAGGAAAGACTTTTCGCCAATTGTTATTATCCATGTTGGGTGTAGGGCAAGGCTTTGAAGACTAGAGTTTCATACCTTAAGTGTTCACTAGGTGACACCTTCACCACATGCCTCTACCTCTTGTTGAAGCCCACATAATCCTCCATACTAGGTTCAAAATACATCGGGTGAGAAGAGTCTACCTCAATCGGCTTTTCATTTTGCATGCGGCGGTGATGCTTGGGTGGTCATACTTCACTTGAACTCTCTAGGCCTAAACAGAGTGTAGGCTTACTTGCTTCCACCATGACTCTTCTCTGACCCTTGGAGAGAAAACACTCGATGCTACACAAAATCTGACTGATGTGAGACTGCTAATGCGGTTCTCAAAAATAAAACTCACCGTTCTTTCTTCACCTCCTCTGTTGAAAATCATTGATAGAATTCTTTCGTTGACAGCAATGATGACATTCCATAGCCCTCTCTCGTATTGCTCTTGATTTGCAATTAGCACAAGCAATGCGAGATGGGGAGCTTACCTCTTGGATATTGATGGTGCTACAACCTGGCAGTAGCACTTCTATGAAGGCCTTGAATGCTTCTACAGTCTTCTATTCTTCAGTCTTCCGATTTGAAACCTCTTGTAGTCACTCATCCATGATTGATGGCATGCATCGCTACTCTTTGTTGATTGAAGGTCTTTGCAAAGCCCTCCTCCGTGGGGCCACCAAATGAAAGGCGGAGATGCAAAACAGACGGTGGCATCTACACCAAGACTATGCACGATGGCCTCATCATGTACACAATAGGGGCACCACCTAGATTAAAATGCAGCTATGATGCATGGTAAGGGGTCGGCAATGACACAAGGAAGATGTGTGTGTGTGTGTGTGTGTGTGTGTGTGTGAGAGAGAGAGAGAGAGAGAGAGAGAGAGAGAGAAGGAGAGAGAGAGAGAGAGAGAGAGAGAGAGAGAGAGAGAGGAACAAATTATTAGAGCTTCATTAGTATAGGCTTCATAAACACCATAACACAAGGATGATGTGAGAGAAGGAGAGAGAGGGAGAGGAGGAGATCATTAGAGCTTCATTAATATAGGCTTCATAAACACCATACAAACATTCATGAGGGAAATTTCACATAATCAACATCTCACAAACTCATGTGTGCATGGTATCTCAAACCCCTTGGCCATTAAGAAAGAAAAAAGAATAACCATAGCCAATACTATGTCATAGTAGAACTATGTGTGCATAGAGGTGCATACACAAGGATGTACATATGAGAGCGTGAGTGCTAGAGCTTGATTGTGTGTGTTTGTTTACAAAAGAGGAGGCCTCCTTTTATAGGCCAAGAGAGTGATTAGGGAAGATATTATGAGCAAGAGGAGTTATTACAAAGTAACTTCAGTTAGAGGCATTTCCCTAATGAGAGAGCTCCATGTGCCCTATTTATTGACCAATTTCCTCCTAACCACCTTCATCATGGCGAGCTTTGTCTCCATGCCTCCTTCCATAGCTTGAGTCCAAGAGCTTCCTTATAATATTTGAGAAAATATTGATAAAAAAAGAGAAAATCAAGCAATAATGGAGAGAAACTATAAGAGATTATGTGTGTGGAGTTGGATAACCATGACTTCTTCCCATGTGAGCAGATAGGCTCCACCATTTCGGCCATATATCCCAAACCCTACCTCCAAAAATTATAAAACAAATAGGGGCACAAAGATCAGCTCAACAACTACAACTTTGTCGTTGAAATTTTTTTCCAATTAGGAATGGGAAAAATAGAGAAAAATACCACAAAAGTATGTGTTCGTCTTTTTCCAATTAATAGTATGGATCAAAGACCATCCTTACCACGCAAGAACAACCATCGACTACACCACCAGCTACACAAAAAGTAGGACCATGCTACAAGTGTGAAAACAATCATTGGGCAAGAAATTGTCCTTATCAGGCAAAGAACATAGAGATAGTTGGATATTGTCTAGAACAAGGCATTACACCGCTCATTCCTAATTGTCCAAAACACCCAAACAACAAGGGGAAAGTAATAATGTATGTTGTAGGAGATTCCACAGGTGGTGTGCACGACGATGTGGTTAAGCCAAATGGCTCTCATCCCCCATGTTGTTGGTTCAATCCTTTAACGTGGTAGGGGGGGCGAAGTAAACTTGGGTACCCAAGTTTACATTTTTTCCAACTTTACGTTGCCTAGGTTTGCTCGAGATCTACGGTGCTCAATTATACCACCGTAGATCCCATCTCCTCCCATGCCCGTGTGAGATATATAGGTGAGGCTCCAAGGCACTACATCTCGAGAAGATAGCTTTGAAGCACATTTAAGCCTTGGAATAGGTGCCACAGTCCACATAGAAGGAGCCTTGGAATAGATGCCACACTCCACATAGAGCCAATTCACACGGGCGTCCGATTGGCAGCATGTTGGCAATGTGTTGCGAGTTGTTTTTATTCCCATGTGGAATTTTGTTAAAAAAATTTGCGCACAGGTTGCATCCCGGCTCCAGGCCTTGAACCAAAATTTGGGGATTTTTTACTTTTTCTTATCCAAATCAAAAAAGATGGTAATAGCTTCCAAATAGCAGAGACTACAAGTTGACAAAGTTTCATGTCAAAAGGAGGTGGAACATGGATATGACATTCTCGTTGAAAATTGAACGATGAGTAGCAAACACATATGGAAACATATTCCTAAATTCAAATTTGCAAAAAGAGTTGAAAAAAGTGACCAAAAGGGCCTAAAATAGAAGATAGCCAAAACCGCTAAAAGAGAACTAGAATTTTACTTTTGGATGACTTTTTCTTGTCCAAATCCAAAGAGATTTTGGAGATAGCCTAGAAATACCTTCATCTATGAGTGGTTTGATTTTGGGATCAAAGGCTAGATCTCCAAACATGGATCTGGATCAATGTCCCCATGGTGAAAGCTTGACCTAAAAGTTTCCCAAATTGTAGTGCATATATAAGGAAACATATCCCCAAGTCCAATTTTGAAAAAAATTGAGCAAATTTGGGTCAAAAGGCATCAAAATAGAAGACAATTTCAAATCCGTAGTTTAGACCTAGGATCTGGCATTTGACCAATCAAAACAATTCCAAATTCAAAAAGAATTGAGATATAGCTTGTAGACATAGAGTGTAACGAGCTCTCCAGAGATCAAGTCCCGATGTGGTGGAACATGGATCTCAATCCATGTCCCCCAACTTCAAAATTTGGTGAAAATTGATACAGAGCCTATAAATGACCTTGTCTATCTATTGCCAAAATTTGAAGTCAAAATTTGTCAGGGGGTCATGGACCGCGATTCCATGTAGCTCTTCTTCATATTGGGGGTATCTCACTTGATGAGCTTGTAGATATACTTGAGTATATCTTATATATCAAGTTTGAGCTAAAAATACCCTCTTGGGACCAAGGTACAAGTAAAAGTTCATGTGTCCTTGTCTTGAGACTATTTTGAGTGTTGTTTCAAGTGCAATTCACCAAAATTTCTCTAAAATTTGTGACACAACTCCATTTTAGTCAAATAAAGCTAGGATAAGAGCTTGTGAGCAATAGGACACAGCAACCATTCAGAGCCGAATTTGATAGGTTTTCTAATTCCAAAATTTTAGGATACCCAAAACCAGTTTCCATAGACTAAAGGGTCACAAAGCCTAAATTTTGAAGAGACCTGACCAAGGACAAAAAGAGATAACTTGCACTACGCCAAGGTGGGCCCGTCAAATACTATCTTGAGAGTATTGAGTGATCCCTAACCATGATAAATGATCCACCACCAAGGTTTTCTACTCGACTCAGAGATATGAAAACCTTAAGAAATTTTGCAACACCTTTGATAGTGGGATTGCCTGAAAACGTCGAGACGTATCAAACATACAGCACCACATATTAAGGTATGGCTCATGGATCTTTGCCAAGTGATTATTCACCTCATTAAGAACTAGCCATTATACACAACTCAAATGCTTGTTTCTAGAAACATAAGAGCAAAAATTGATAAAGACCTAGAGGAGAAGCATATGCTAATCAACAAACCCATCGTGAGATTCATCAAAACCAAAAAATCCATGAAATTTCTAATGGATTATGCTCATGAGGGCTTGTATAGGTTCACAAATGAGGATCAACACCATAAGAACCTCTATGCATTCACGTACACAAATGCTTGGTAGATAAGTCTCAGATAAGTATGGACAAGAGTACAAACTTGTTGATCCAATTAAGATATACATACAAGGGCACTATTGAGTGTGAGTGCACTATTGATCTTTGAGACCATAACACAAGGAGTTGAGATGCAATCTATGGGAAGAACGGGATTCAACGAGTCTCTCAAATATACTTATGTTCTAGAGACTAAACTTATGGGTTCAATAGGACCATGATTCAGACATAGATCTCCAAAAATGGTACCAAAGCATACATCAGAGAGGATTCCACTAGGTTTTTATCCGAGACAAGAAGAGAGAGCGAGAGACGTCTTTGCAAGAGACTCCAAATTGGTCAGATTAGTTATTGAACCATGACAAATGAGACCATCTCAAGTGATCAAATGTGTCAAGACAAAGTCCCGGACAAAGTACAATGGGTGAGGGGACCCATACACATGTGTGTCAATGTTTAAACAAGTGTTAAGAGCTAAACATGTAGCTGATTTTTATACACAATATGATGGATTTGGCGTAACACTAGTTTGGTACCACAATCGGACATTACAGTGTCCTTTTTGGATCATTTTGTAGAAAATATCAAGGCAAAATCATAATGATTTTCTACCAACATACATAGTCTGTGACTTGCCCCATGGGTATACTACATAAGAAAAACACTACAAAATTGTTTTGAGAATCACTATTTAACTAAAAAGAAGGTTCTTTAATACCATGTCTACAAAAGTGTATGTGGATTCTAATATGGGGTGCATTAATCATATATATAAAAATTCGTTGGCTCTAAATTACACAAATAGGTGGTGTTTGTAAGTAGATAGAGTGGCACATGATAAAGTATTGTGACAAACAAAATTCATTTGACGTAGGAAAAAATCCATTCAATATGAGTCGGTAGGACAAAAACAGGTAAAAAACAGGGGACACTAATAAATTGCAAAAACTTTTATATATATAAAAAATGACTTTTCCCTACATATTTAAGTTTTCTCCATTGCTAGCTTTCCCAGAAAATTCCATTTGACATTGTTTGGAGCATAGATATAACCTATGATTTTTTGGAGTTTTTGGACATTTCAGTGTCCAGGTATCAAAGTAGTGTTAGCTTTGGAAGGGATAGCATTTACTTGGTTAGAAACTAGCCTTTGAATATAGAGGTTTTTTTAAAATATTGAACAACTCTTGTAACAATTTGCAGAGGAGATCTCTAAGAGGGGGTCAAGCGCACAACACAATGTCATATATCTATGCTTTCCAGCAAAAGGATAATGAAAAGGTGAAAGAAGCACTGTTTCAATTCAAACAATACCTTGAGAGATATTATGCACGAGAATTACTTGCAGGAGGTACCACTTTTGAGCAAGTCATGACAGAAGCTTTGTACCTTGTGGAAAATTGTAAAGCTTATGGTGAGGTTATAGAGGATGTGGAAAACTACAACAAGCAATGTCTCCTCGTCTTCTAGTGAAACCAACAAACCAAAACTATGTGCGGGAGAGACCATATGGACCTCAAGCAGGGCATCAATTTCCAAGTCCAAGATTCCCAATGAGTCAAAATAGAATTTTGTTAGGCCTTGAGAGACTACAACGTATGTTAGGGCAACAACCATCTCTTATGAAGGATAGTAGAGTAGAAGTCAACTACACTCAACCAACTGAACCACATGAGAGTCAAGCATTGGTGATGAATTCTTTGTATAATTTATGACAAGCCTAGAGATACCTACGGAATGATGCTAGAGAGTAGCCCTTATGCTAGAGATATCCATCCTTCATGGTAGAGTTTATAATTGATTGCACAACCATCTTATGTACCACAAACCATGAGAAATCATTATTTCATGAATGAGAACACCTTAATGTTCATAGCCAATTAACAGTATGGATCAAAGACCATCCTTACCACACAAGAACAACCATCGACTACACCACCAGCTACACAAAAAGTAGGACCATGCTACAAGTGTGAAAACAATCATTGGGCAAGAAATTGTCCTTATCTGGCAAAGAACATAGAGATAGTTGGATATTGTCTAGAACAAGGCATTACACCACTCATTCCTAATTGTCCAAAACACCCAAACAACAAGGGGAAAGTAATAATGTATGTTGTAGGAGATTCCACAGGTGGTGTGCACGACGATGTGGTTAAGCCAAATGGCTCTCATCCCCCATGTTGTTGGTTCAATCCTTTAACGTGGGAGGGGGGGCGGAGTAAAATTAAGTACCCAAGTTTACATTTTTTCCAACTTTACGTTGCCTAGGTTTGCTCGAGATCTACGGTGCTCAATTATACCACCGTAGATCCCATCTCCTCCCATGCCCGTGTGAGATATATAGGTGAGGCTCCAAGGCACTACATCTCGAGAAGATAGCTTTTGAAGCACATTTAAGCCTTGGAATAGGTGCCACACTCCACATAGAAGGAGCCTTGGAATAGATGCCACACTCCACATAGATCCAATTCACACAGGCGTCCGATTGGCAGCATGTTGGCAATGTGTTGCGAGTTGTTTTTATTCCCATGTGGAATTTTGTTAAAAAAGTTGCACACAGGTTGCATCCCGGCTCCAGGCCTTGGGGGTGGAGCATCCTCGAAACTGCAAAAAATGACAAGGCATAAGACCGATTTTGGAGGAAAAGGAACCCACAATCAACTGGCACCACTTGTTGCTCTATTCACGGCAAACTCCCACCTCTTCTCTTCTGAAGCTCTGCCTAGGAAAATTCATCGGCTGCAAAAAAATCGCAAGTTTGTTTCTTGTACATTGTTGCTACACAACTCACATGGATGTCGTGTTGTGAGCCTCCCCAATGGGGAGTTTTTTTGTTTGTAGCAAGTACTGCCTGCAGCAAAGCAGTTTTTTGTTTTGGGTGCTTCATCTGAGTAGAAAAAAATACTTCAGGTTCGACTAACAATGTCATGTTAATTGTGCTACCTAAATTGCACCCACGCCTTTCTAGAGCGTAACTGATAAAAAAGAGTCTACATTTGCAAATGATCTTCTTTTCATGTGGTGTCTGCGTGCACCACTACTACAAGCTGCCAACGAATGTCTAGTGAATGCAGCACAGCATAAGGTAATGTTGTTGGATGCATTGTGCTAGTGGGATGGACATCGCATGAGATTTTTCTTCTATCATGCTTGTAGCTTTGGTCTTAACGGGCACATCACAAAAAAAGTCATGCTACTACAATTGACAAATTCACAGTGACATGCATATGTCGTTTGCCATGTAGCACTGTTGAAAGTCGCCAAAGCTCTACCAGTGTTTCACAATTTACATGTTCTGTTGCGGCTAAAATTTTCCTCTCATGATGATATTTTCTCAAGACATTTACCGTCCTCTGTGCATGTTACGAGCTTCTACAATGTCGGAATTGATCAAGAGAACTTGTGTGTCTTCTTGTGTGTGTGTGTGTGTGTGTGTGTGTGTGTGTGTGTGTGTGTGTGTGTGTGTGTGTGTGTGTGTGTGTGTGTGTGTGTGTGTGTGTGTGTGTGTGTGTGTGTAGGACATGGACTCGCAAGGTTTGGACTTGAACAATGAGTGCTCCCAATTTGATGATGATAGTTACATTCCATCAAGCCAACTGGAGCAATTAGTTTCTTCTCCCTCGGCCGATGGCTTTCTTGTACATACACCCATGTTGTATGATCGAATGTCAGCTACCGTTCATGCCAGGATACACCCTCCAGTAACTTCCATTGGCACATTGCCTCACCTGATCCTTGCTACTTCAAATAGGTCACGTCCTCCAAGAACTCTCATCAATCAACGTGCATATTGTGGAGGGTTGAATTCTGCATTTCGGCCATCAAGGTTTTCGTCTCCATTGCCCACGCACCCGCCTCATCCAAGTCAATTGTTGTACAACATCAGCCCAGCTGGGATGGCACGACCAAGAAGCTCTCCTTTTATACTTCAAATGCATGGATTGAGCCAAAGTATGCCATTTCCTTCACAACCTAATGGCAGTAATATGGCTTCCTTTACGTCGACCGATGGTTTGCCTCCATCTCCTCAAATGGACACTCCATCAAGTTAGTCACATAGGGAAACAGATATTGAGAGGGAGACTAACAACAATGATGGTCTCAATGGCACATTGGAAGGCCTATCAGCTAAGGATACTTAGGTGGATGAACGTGGGATGATCAAAACAGTATTTCACAAGACAATTGGGATGCAAAAGAGACTGATGTGTTGGTTGCAACTAAGTTGGAGATGAAAGACATCATCGAGTATGGAGGGCTGGTCGTGAAGATGAGAACCAAAAAACGCCGCTCATTGCAAAATATGTGTCACGTCAAATATGCATCGCACTAGCAAGCA
Source organism: Adiantum capillus-veneris (assembly GCF_014529385.1). NCBI lineage: Eukaryota > Viridiplantae > Streptophyta > Polypodiopsida > Polypodiales > Pteridaceae > Adiantum > Adiantum capillus-veneris. Next base: position 6,959,030 of record NC_140957.1, read on the forward strand.
ATGCATGAATAGATGGATAGGTTTTTCAGGAAATGGAAAGCAATATACGACTAGGAACACCACATTCCATCGGGTCATGGTTCCCACTAGCAGTTGTCTGTCAGGGAACAAAGAGCAAAGAAGCTTCCAACTAGCTTCTCCAGCAAAATGTTTGCGATGATTGAAGTAAGGTATGGAGACTCTAAGGCAAGCAATCAATCCTGGGGATGGGTTGTTCGACACATCCTCTGATTGCAACCAAGGTATATGGTTTGAAATCCATGCTTGTTTACTTCTCCCATATTTAGTGAATGGTTGGACCCAGTAGTCACTTCATTTATGGCCTTTTGTTGCCCACAAGGTTGCATCATTACATATGTACCTTACCTTTCCGTACGGTATGGTAAGGGTACGCACGATACGGTTTCATACGGTGCTTCAATAAAAAAAATCCGAATGTGTAGCATTAGGGTGCGGACCTGGAACACAAGTCGATTTGGGGCCTTTTGGTGGTCTGGAATGTTAATAGGCTAATAGCCCAAGGATGTATGCCTTATACTCACTGCACGTAGCTTTCCAGAGAGCAATAGAGACTGCAGAGAAGTTCATAGACAGGACTCAAGAGTCGTTTCCCGCGTAGAAAGGTAAGCTCCGCTCTTTTTCTTGCCCCTCCCACTCTTTCTCCTTACGTTGCACATACTCTTCGCGACACCCCTCCCTCTATTTGTCATGTGTTTGCACTCTTCGCAGAAATTCATCATACCACACAAGACCAACCCCAACTGGAAGCTCCACACTAATGTGTTGAGCGTAGTCATGATTGCTTCCCAGCAAGGTTCCGACACGTGCTTATGGCAATGCAAGTATTGCAGGATCCAACACACCATTACCATAACGTGAGTCAAGAGGCACTTGACCGGCATTGACTGATCAGATTGGTGCTTGTGAAAAAATACCAAAGCCCTTGAGGGAGCAACTCATTGAGGAGTATTTTCTCGAGAGGTGCATCTATAGTGCAGGGTACTCCCAACATGCAGGATGCTTTACACGATGCTTTTGTTGGAGACTTGGAGAGTCTAGGTATGCAGACACAGGCTGGGGAAGGTTCGGCTTCCATGCAACCCCCTACTGGTAGGAAGAGGGCACATGTTGGTGACGATGATGATGACCTCTTACCACGTGATACAGGTACATCTAACAAACCAATGCAGACCACTTTGCCTAGTCGCATCTCTTCACAGGCTTGGACTAAAGAGCGTCAGGAGGGTGGCACAGATGGAGATATGTGGCACTCTTATTGAGTGCAACATATCTTTCAATGTTTTACACACAGATCAATGAAAAAGAATGGTAAAAGCAATTTCACAGGTTGGGCCTACTGACACATGGACCGGTCTTGATTACACCAAGATGCGGACCACCATGTTAGATGAGCAAAAGGCCTTAATTGAAAAGGAACTTACTCCAGTGAAATCAAGATGGAAGGAGTTTGGATGCACCATTATCTCAAATGGTTGGACCGACATTCGCAGACGCCACATAATAAATATTCTTGTGTCCTCTTGTTTGGGCACCTATTTCTTGCGTGCTGTGGATGTAAGAAAACCAGGGGAGAAGATCACAGCTGAGTTCATATATGGTCACATCAAAGCAGTGATAGAGGAGGTTGGCAAGGAGAATGTTGTGTAGGTGGTGACAAATAATGCGGCAAATTGCAAGGCAAGGAAAAGTTTCCCGGCATAGTGTGGACTCCGTGTACTGCATATTGTTTAGATTTTCTTATGGAGGATATTGGGAAACTTTCATGGGTGCAGCCCATTGTTGCAGATGCTACGAAGGTCACCACGCTCTTCCGCAAAAAGCATCAGGTGCTTCTTATTTTTCGTAGCCATAGTACTTTGGATATGGTGCGCCCTTCCAAAACTAGGTTTGTGTACATTTACTTGGTTTTTCAGAGGCTCTACAAGCTTAAATATCCACTCCTTCAGACATTTGTGGATCCAAAATGGCGGCAGATGTCTAAATCCCAGGAGGAGCCTACAAAGCACTTGCAGAGGCGGGTCCTTGATGAGAGTTTTTGGTAGGAGGTGCATGCTCTTTCAGTGGCACTTAAGCATGTGTACGTCCTCCTTCGACTTACAGATATGGAGGGATCGACCTTGGGTCTAGTCTTTCATTTGTTTTTGCAGATGAAAGACCATATCTCCAAATGCTCCTTGTTGACTGGTGATCGGTAAGAGGTTCCCTCTTTATGAACTACTATGATACTATCTATCAATGATTGAGTGTACACTATGGACTTTAATTGCTATGCTCAACTCAATTTCAGTCGATACAATATATTGGAGTGTGTGGAGAGACGATGGACTTTCATGAGCCATCCCATCCATGCGATGGCCACCATGCTTCATCCTCTCTACAGGTCGCCAAAGCTATGGAGTGATACCTTCCTCAGCACAAAACAATCTGAGTATGTTGGGCTTATGTTTTCACAGGATGATCAGCTTCAGATAGATAGGGATTTCACCAACTACATGAACGGCATCGGTGTTTCTTTTACGAGGGCAGTAGCCTCAAGGAAGGAAGCCACAAAGTTTCCTTTGACATGGTGGCACTCGTATGGGAGGGTTGATCTTCCTAACCTCTCATGCCAAGCTCTTCGTGTTCTTTCTCAGGTAAAAGTCCATTTAACATTATACTTTTTCATCTTTATATTACAACACAATCATAAATTCCACTTACTTAATTTTGCACACAGGATTGCTCGGCTGGAGCATGTGAGCGCAATTGGAGCTCTTACTCTCTCATCCACACGAAGATTCAAAATCTCCTTAGCACTTCTCAATTGGAGAAGTTGGTGTTTTTTAGGGCTAACATGAGGCTCGAGCGGAGTTACCAATCTTTGGGGCAACCCAAACAGGTAAATGAATCGTCTTATGGCTGCTGGCATAAACACATATTATAACTTTTTTGTTCACTACCATTTATTTTACTCTTGAACAGGTGGATGTGACACAGCTCAAGATGGTAGATGATCCTACTCCAGAGGAGATTGACCGACAGATTAGAGACGAGCAGGAGGCGATTCTCAGAGAGCTGCATAGGGAGCTTGAGAGTGTGGATCGTCATGTGACCAGATCACGTGCATGAGCTCTCAACATTCCTCTATGTCCGACGCTTCCAGATGCAGACATTGTGAGACGAGAGAGTATTCGTTTGGGGAAGCTTCCTGTTCTCTCCTCTCGCCCACGAGAAAATGAAGTTGTCCAACTCATTCACACCGAGATTGTTGATTTCTCTGAGGAGGCTAGCGGTGCAGAGGTGCTTGTTCCAGATGCCATTGTTGTTGAGCCAGAGTTTGATGAAGAGGGCAATGTCCTTGATGATGGGGGCATGCTCTCTACCGAGGATTCATCTTCAGCATCTGACACAGACTTTTGAGGCTATAGGCATGCCGCCTAATAGCCTATGTGCATGCTTTGGAGAGCAGCAGACTTTTATTGTGTTTCATTAATTTGTTTCAGTTTGTATGGCATATACAATGCCGGCTTGTGGCTGATGCCATAGACATTATGCTTGTAGTTGAGTTTGGACGGTTGTACATGTGTTTCATTGTTTTGTTTTAGTTTGTATTGGATTTACAGTGCCGGCTTTTGGCTGATGCCACTGACAGTATGCTTGTATTTGAACTTGGTTTTATGATTTATCATTGAGGCTTGAGGCATTTGAGTTTTATGTCCAATTGTCAATATGTTCATTTTCAGCATTGTAATTTGTAATGTAAATTTGTTTATGAGTCTATGGGTTTTTCACTAAAACATGAGTTTTTTTACAAATGGTATGTACCTATTACGTACCTGAAAGGTGGTTCAATACGGAAGTACGTTTTGTACATACCTAAAACATGTCGTACACTACGTACCTTTCCACCTTGGTTGCCCATGTGCAGATGCGGCCTCAGTGGCTGTAACAACAATAGAAGAGCTAGGGGAGAATCCGCGAGGCAATCCACCTACAATTGCCAGCGAGGGAGCCAACACAGAGAAGAAAAGAACTAGTGGTCATAAGAGGAAACAACCAGTAAGATTGAGGATTGGCAAGGACCAAGAGGAGGTGAATTGGCAACTTGTGGATTGGTTTGAACAGTCGGACAATAAGAGAATTTCTTGGGAGAAAGAGGTCGTCCAGAACAATCACCAAGAATTTGCAGCAAACCTTGAGCTTCAATGTAGCCGCCTTGAGCTCGAAACGTAGACGAAGTGAAGAGAGGCGGGAGATTGAGCAGGGATCGAACATGGCCCTTTTTGAGATCGCATCCTCCATAAAAAGCCTGGCAAATGTGCTTAAGGATGACGGCCAAAAGTGAAAAGAAGGCAAACAATGGAGACTGAAATTTATTTTTTCAAATGGTTATGTAGGTTTTGGAAACGGTTTTCATCATTCTTTTCTTGAAACGGTGATGCTCAATTTTTTGTTTCCATGAAGTATGGTGCTAGAATTTTTCCACCACATTTTTTACTTGTATCTGGTTGTCGAACGTTCTTGATTTCGTGGAAGATTAAGTGGTGTGTTAATTGTTCATTTCCATGACCTATAGGCTATGTACAAGCTAGCTGGCTGTTTTTGTGTGCTCTGTACACTACTTTCCATATAATTACATGTTCTCCAAGCACACTGCTTTGTTACAAAAGGTCAAAGTAAAGATGTTGAAGCCATATATTATGCTTGATGGTCGTTTGTAGCTTTGTAGTCATGAACTAGTATTCACGCATGCTGATTGTATAGGCACCGGTGACCACTAGTCTATTCATTGAACTATAACTTAATGTACAATACTTTCAATGTATGTGCTAATTGTATTATTGTACAATGTTACAAGTGATCAACAAAGAACTCCAATTCCGTGCAATAGACTTTCAATGTATGCACTGCAATGTCGATGCTCCAAGAGGCAATAAGATAACAACATCTGCAAACAACAATGCATGATACGTCCTCCTCATGCATAGCAAAATTCGAAGGCTTTGTATTAGCGTGAAAATGCAGACTTGTCGATGACATGTGACGATACATATAATTGATCTCTCAAGTAATGCTTCATAGCTCAAACAAAGATGCTTATACAAACAAAAGCATCAAGAGACCCGCATTGAAGGAGTAGAGTTAAATCATCAATTGAAGTTGGCTAGAAATGGAAGTTTGCAAGTTTACAAAAATCGATGGAACACCCTGCCAACTACCACAGTAGACATTTATTGATATGTTTCATCCAGTGCAAAAGTCGAGGTGCAACTCACTAATCAAGCATTGCCCTCTTCCAAGGACTTCGCTAGAGAGTCTCTCATGGCCAATGGATTTGCTTGAGCCGCGTTTCCAGGAGGGTAAACTTCATATGTGTACCTCACTGTCCTGCAAGGGCTTTGCATTCACAGCTACGTTGTGCAGAATGCAGCAGGCAGCTACAAATTTCACCACATATTTTGGCTTAGGGTGGAAAATTTTCCCATTCAAGTACCGCCAGCGTTGCTTGAGGCATCCAAATGCACGCTCCACCACTGTTCTCGTGGAAGACAACTTGAAATTGAAGTCCTTCCTTTGATTGGTGTCTGGGTTAGGGTATGGCACCGTACACCAATCAAAAAGTTGATACCCTCCATCCCCTACAATGTACTCGCGAAAGGAGTAGTTCCTATCCACAAACTGTGGGCACGCGAAATATCTTACACTCACGACATTGCCATAGAATGAAGAGTTCTGCATCACTTGCTTGTTGTTGGTTGATCCAGGCCACCCTACAAAAACATCTAGGAAGCGTAGATCCATGTCGACCACACACTGAACACACATAGAGTAATTCTTGTTTTGATCAAACCAATTATTGAACATGAGTGACAGCTTCTACTCCCGCAGCAGTTTGGCAAGCCTCTCTGTGTCTTGAAACCCTCCTTCACATGGGCCATTTCAACAGCGTCTCTTGGCCAATGAATGAAGTGACTCTTGTACATGAGAAAACCATCAACAATGTCATAATAACTACTATCAATTCTCCTAAATGATTTTCTCATGTTAAACTGATCATTTAATATGGGGAAGTACTAGGGGAGAAAAAGCTAGATTATTGGTTGTAAACACCAAGGGACTGCCATGCCTGGTCCATCCGCCCAACCTCCCTTTAATAGGCTCCTAGCCCCTTTCGGACCCCTTCCCACTGGCAGCCGGCCCTTGGCCGAGTCCGTGACCCCTTGGTTGGGCCCTTGGCCTGACATTACTCCCCCCTTGGAGAAGCGTTTTCATCCTCGAAAACAAAAGTGGGGAATTTCTTCTTAAGAACACTAATGTTTTCCCAAGTGGCACCCTCTTCAGGGCGATCTTTCCACTTGACTAAAGCTTGACTACGTACATGATGACGAGTACGGAGTTCATGAAAATCTAAAATGCGTTCAGGTTCATGCGGTTGAGTGGGAGGTTCAGTGAAATCAACCAATATCTGCTGGCCGATAACATTGTCGTCCCCATGCAAGCGTTTACGTAAACGACTTACATGAAATACCGGATGGACACGTGAGTGCGCAGGTAACTCAAGTTTGTAGGCCCTATCACCAACTCGCTTGAGTATCTTGAATGGCCCACAATAACGTGGAGATAATTTGGGTGTAGGTCCAGTCTTCAGACTTTCTGAATTCTCTCGCACACGCAAAAATACCTCTTCACCTTCCGTGAAGGTAACTTGCCAACGTTTCTCATCAGCATACTTCTTATACCGATCCTGTGCTTGTCGAACATTTTGACGAGCAAGTCTCAGCATTTCCATATGATCTTGGAGAAACTCCTTGACCTGTTGGAGCTTCTTAGTTTCCAACCCCACCGTCACTGGTGATCTAAGTTGAAAACCATACATAAGCATGAATGGACTAAAACCAGTTGTAACATGCTTAGCACTATTATATGCAAACTCAAGAATAGGAAGATAATCTTCCCAATCTGATTGCTTCTTGCTAACGTATGCTCGTAGCATATCCTCTAGCACTTGGTTGATTCGTTCCGTCTGACCATCTGTTTCAGGATGATCAACCGTACTAAAATTAAGTTGTGTACCCAATCGTTTAAAAACAGCCCTCCAAAAATGACTGTTAAACTTGGGATCACGGTCACTCACAATGTTACTTGGCAATCCATACAACCGGTAAAGATTGTCCACAAATAACTTAGCTAATTCTGGCGTCTTAATGGTTGACTTGGTTGGAATAAACCGACAAAGTTTAGTCAACCGGTCTACGACCACCCATACCGAGTCATGTCCTCGAATAGTGGTTGGTAAACCCACAATAAAATCCATGGAGATACTTTCCCAATTACCATTGGGAATCTCTAAAGGATGTAAGAGTCCTCCTGCTTTCAGGCGCTCTGCTTTATTAACTTGACACTTTTGGCAATGCAAGACATAGTCTTGAACATACCCATGCAAACCTGGCCAGTAAAACTGTCGTCTTACGAGTGCATAAGTTTTCTTAATTCTCGGGTGCCCTGCACTTGGACTATCGTGACATTCATAAATAATTTGACGCCGAATGTCCGCGTCCGTCGGTACACACACTCTCCCCTTGTGGAGTAGGTACCCATCATCTATGGAAAAATTCTTCCATCTCTACAGTTCATCACTCAAAAGAGGAGAACTAGGTGTGGAGGAAACAAAACCACTACCAACATTGGAGTGAGAAGGATCACTCTTTCTAACATAGCTCCACACCTTGGAGTATGCAGTATCATGCTCGCACATACCTTTGAGAGATTCCAAAAACTCACTCCGCAATTCTGTGAAAAGGAGAGAGTTGATCTTTGGCATTCGGCTGAGAGCGTCAGCCACTACATTGTACCGCCCTTTGCGATATTGTAGCTTGGCATCATACTCTTGAAGAATCTCAACCCACCTGGCCTTGCGACCCTTCAAATCACTTTGTTGTGTGAATGATACTTTCATGGTCAAACACAATCTCGAACTGTGCACCATACAAATAATGTCGCCATGTCTTTAAAGCAGACACGATTGCATAGAGCTCTCGTTCGTAGGCAGAGTAATTCTGTTGTGTTGAGTCCAGCTTCTTGCTTTCAAATGCAATCGGCCGTCCCTCTTGCAGAAGGACTGCTCCAATCGCACAATTACTAGCATTCGGTTCCAAAACGAATGGCTTTAAGGGATCCACAATAGCCAAAACAGGAGCTGTGGCTAATGTGTCCTTAAGTTTGTCAAAGCTTTGCTGTTGTTCTAATCCCCACTGAAAAGTCTTGCCCTTGGCTTTCAACTGATCTGTCATGGGAACAACAATATGGGCATAGTTTTTAACGAATCGACGATAAAAACCTGCAATGCCTAAAAAATTTTGGAGCTCTTCCAAATTTTTGGGAGAGGGCCACCTCCGAATGGCATCCACCTTGGATTGATCCATGTGTAACCCTGCAGCTGAAATAACATGCCCCAAGTAGTGAATTTCCTCCTTGAGGAAATCACATTTGGATGCCTTGGCATATAACTGATTTTGGCGTAACAAATGAAACACTTGTTTCAAATGTACTAAGTGCTCTTCCTCAGATGCACTATATACAAGAATGTCATCGAGGAAAACGATAACAAAATTTTCCAAGTATGGTCTCAAGACACTATCCATGAGTGTCATGAACGTAGCTGGAGCATTGGTTAACCCAAAGGGCATTACCAAAAACTCATAATGTCCAAACCTTGTTCGGAACGTTGTTTTGGGTATATCCGCAAGCCTGATGCGTACTTGATGATACCCAGATCTTAAATCAATCTTTGAAAATATACGAGCGTGGGTGAGCTTATCAAACAGCTCAGCTACTCGTGGCAACGGGTACTTGTTAGTAACCGCATTTAATCCACAGTAATCTACGCACATGCGCATACTACCGTCCTTTTTCTTCACCAAGAGAATGGGAGAGGCCCATGGTGAAGAATTTGGTTGAATAAACCCTCTACTGAGATAGTCAGCAAGCTGACATTCCACCTCAGTAGCCTCCGAATGACTCATTCGGTAAGGCGGTTTACTCACTGGCTTACTGCCTGCAACCACGTCTATGCCATGTTGCACAAAATGTGTCAGTGGTAGCCCTGGTGGCAAATCATCTGGGAACACATCCTTGAATTCCCTTAAAAGTTCCTTCAATTCATTAGCAACATTTGCTTGTTTTGAATTAGTAGACATAGCTGGAAGAGGAAAGAGAGAAGAATGCGGCGTTGAGGAAGTTTTATTCAAAACTTTAGCATCATTAAAAACATCATCCACATTGGAAATAAAATGGCACAGTGAGTAACACAAAAAGAGTTCTTCTATTGCATCATCAGAAGCGAGATTCATAAGCTCAGCTGTACAAATAAGTGGTGAGGAAGGTACATCCTTCTCCCCCAACAGCAGCACGTGCACACCATTGGATTCGAACATTAGACTATTATGCTCATAGCTACGTCTAAGGGATGATCCTAAACTATGCAACCATTCACGACTAAGAACCACATCCGCCCTCTCCATATTCATGACTTGGAAATCCAAAGAGGTACGGTATCCTTGAATTTCCAGAGGTACATCTTTAATCTGAGTTTCCCATATCTCAGAATCATGGCCGTTAATCATTGCCACCTTGTAGCGATGGGAACTCGGGGTTTGGGAAAATTTGAGTCGTTTCACCAATTTATAATTGATGAAATTGTGCGACGCACCATCGTCTACCAAGATCCGCACCCTGTGCCCTTGGATAGAGCCATGCATACGCACCAACTCATGTGGTCCGAAAGTCTGCTGCCACATGGAGGCCGTGATACAGCACTCATGCACCGCCTCGGTGTGTGTTACTTCCACATTAGCAAACTGGGAAGAGGATTCAAGAGGTAAAAGCTGCACCATATGTACTGCTTTTTCCTTCCCCTTGTCTTGAGCAGCAGATTTCCCCTTGGGACAATCCTTTTTGCTATGTCCAGTTCCCAAACATTTAAAGCACAAATTTTCTTTTTTGGCTTTCTCAAACTCTTCCGTTGAGAGAGGACCTCTAGACCCCTTGGGCTTTTTGGAGGTCTCTGATGCAGTGGAGACATTTTTTCTTTTATGATGCACATGCTGTGGACGTGTTAAAACAGGTGTAGTGCAATGCACATGCGAACTATGCAATGCCCGATCATCGGGATCATCATGGATGTGAGCTTGCACTATTGCGTCCTCAAGTGTTTGTGGATCCTGGGTTTTAACGTGCTTCTTAAGCTCGGGAGTTAACCCACGGATGAACCCACGCACCTGCTGAAAGGTATCCATCCCTTCCAGCTTGAGGATCACATCCCGATAATGGGAAACATATTCCAATAATGTTTTATGATGGCGCATAGAATATTCGTCCCAGGCGGTCCAATTTCTATCCTTCTCATTGGTAGGTAGAAATTCCTTCCTGAAGACAGTCTCAAAAGCTGCCCAAGTCTGTGGTAGCATGCCCTTCTCCTTGCGAGACATCCACCATTTGTAGGCCTTGCCATCCAAAGTCAGACTTGTCTGCAACGCCTTGGCTGCATCCGGGGTACGTCTAAGGTCACGAATACCATCCCACTTACTGAGAAAAATATTCACGGTGTCCTTGTTTCGCTCACGCTCTTCTCCCCGAAAAATTGGTGGCTTTGTATTTTTCAACAAATTGTCCACCTCTTTTTGGGTCAGAGAGTGCAGCGGTCCTGGAGGAGGGCCTTGCCCAGCAGCCGGCCCTTGGCCGGGTGTGGAGCCGTGCTCCTGAATTGGTTGACTAGCAGGGCTCGTGGCCTGCTGCTGCATATGCAACTTAATCAAATCGGATAATGCTGTGACATTCTGATTTAATTGTGCAAAATTCGTCTCAAGCACAGTCATGCGTGTTTGCAATGCACAGAAATCTTGCATGTCCAGCAACTCATATGCATCGTCTGTTGCCGTTGGGGCACGATTACTCTCCGTGAGAGGAACCGTCCGCGTAGCATCGACAGACGAAACGGGTGCGGACTGCTCGAAATCAAATGCATGATCCATATCTATGTCTGAATCCATGTTGTGGACGTACTGTGCGAGAAAAGAAAGAAGAATACCTGAATTCCAACGAGCTCGTAGCAGGTTGCTATAAGTAACCGTAGAATTACGCGTTGGATTAGAAAAAACGCTGAATTCGAAAACGAACGGCAATCCAACGAAGAGTAGCTTGAAAATAACGAGCAAGTCTGCAGCCGATGCTGCTCTTGAAAGTGTCGATCAAGTTGAAGTTGCCAACGAGCGGGGTTGCATCGTATGCACTACGCCAGAGGAACTTGAAATTTTCCGACAACTAGTGCAGCCGATAATAAACTCGAGAACACGAAGCAAGGTACCTTCACCACCGAGTTGGCGTGCATCGTATGCAAGAAACCAAAACCGGGAAATGTGCAACCAAGCTTTGGCGTGTCGAAATTTGAGAAGCCGAGTTGCAGCAGATGCGGGCTGAAAAATATGCAGTACCACAGCCTTTGTGTGCTGTGTGTGCCCACCGATGCAAGGATGGCAGTGGAAGAAGTAAGCTCGCCTTGCCAAGCCAAAGACCGTGGGCAAAGGCTCTTCACTAGACCATTAGGGTAACCCAAGTGAAGAGGGGATAAAAAAAAAATTGACGAAATTTTCCTTGCAGACAGAGCCGTCGACTGCGCTATGCAAAGAAGGTGAAGCAACTCACGATGCAGCAGACTTTTGGGGGCGGGCCAAGCACGAAAACTTGTTGAAATTGCCTTGCGCTTCAACTGAGCCTAAGATCGGCCACTTTCGTGCAGGTCGAAAATAGCTTCTTCCCCGACTTAGAGCTTCTGCACACACTGCGGCCTCGGCCCTCTTCCTCCTCCACTTGAGGTTGCATGCAACATGCAGCCAAGCAAAAAACGTGCCCAAGTTCTCAAAATAGCCTAAAGCTCTGATACTAGTGTAAACACCAAGGGACTGCCATGCCTGGTCCATCCGCCCAACCTCCCTTTAATAGGCTCCTAGCTCCTTTCGGACCCCTTCCCACTAGCAGCTGGCCCTTGGCCGAGTCTGTGACCCCTTGGTTTGGCCCTTGGCCTGACATTGGTAAGGCTAGCAAATTGGTCACAGTAGGGATCCAAAGAAGGGAAAATAGGGATCCAAATGGGGACCATCTATAGAAGAGCAATGTGCAAGCAATGGGCTTCAAATACCTAAGGTTCAGCCCATTAAGACTTCCAAAATGCTAAGGTTCCAAAATTCAAAGGTTAAGTCCAATGGCCAAACCTTAGGGATATTGGATGCTTTGTAAGTGTACAAAAAGTCTTTGCAAATCCCTAGATGGGAGGGGGCGAGCCCTTTTAGTAGGGGATGAGAGAGAAACACACACACACACTTGCAAGCCCTTTACACAAAGGGAATAGGAGAAGTTGCCCCCAAGGTGCACTCAAATCCTATTGGATGGCTATAGAGGTGGACCAATGAGAATTAGGCTAGAGTACATTTAGTTTAATTCATTTTAAAACACTTGATAAAAGAACCAATAGGAATTAAGCTCTCTAGAAGACTATTGGACATTCTCCCAAGGGGTCCAATGAGCATTCAGCAGCCCAATGGCTTGCCTACTTCCTATTGGCCAGAAGACAAAGGGGTCCAATGAGAGTTTAATTGCATTAATTAATTACCTAAAGCTCTCACAAAAGGGGAAAGGGGGACACATGTCAGAAGGCTAGCCATTATGTTTCTAAATTCTTATTGGCTAAGCCTGGGAGCCAATGGGGTGCTTGCATGAGTAAAATGCAAGAGGGGTCGACCATGAGAGAGAGAGGGGGCTGATTTTGGCAAGGCATTATCACACACACACTCACACAATCTCATGTGTGAAGCAAGAAGACTCTCTCTCTCCTTCTCAAGCTTTAATGGAAAGCTTGTCGTCTACTCCAAGCTTGTGAGAAGGGAGGCCTACACCAACAACTCTTGGCTTTGTGATGCAAATCCAACCAAGAGCCAAGCTTCAATGCATGCTCATCTCCTCTACCATGCTAATTACTAAGCTATGCTAAGCTTTTATGAGTGATTATGTGAGGAGATATACTTCTTTCTCGTAAGAATACTCCTTCTTCCTCTCAATCTACTCTCATACCCCGCTAGCTCTCACCATCTTCGAAGGTGTGTGAGGTCTTGGGTTTGAGACCGTGAGGGAATTGATGTTGTGTTTTATAAGTGTGTGCATGGTGCTTGGAGCTTCCATCTTCATTGCACCAGCAAGATATTGAAGGAACACAAAGTATTGTATTGTAAAATGTCTCCCTTGATGGGGGAAACCTATAATACAAAGCCTTTTGGAGGGGGGACCGGCTCCATGTAAATCGGGTCCTCAACTATTGTCAATAGCTTAATTTCTCTCTCTTTTGAAGTATTGTTCATGCCTATCTAACTAGGTGTTATTCATTTTGTTGCTCTCTCGATCCAAGCACTCTTGCTATGCTCATTAGGAATCTATTCTAATGAAATGCTCACTATGTTTATGCTATTTTCCGCTACACACAAGTTTCTAGGCCATTAAATGCTACAAAAAAACTTGTAGACAATCTTGGAGATGGTTGACTTGCCAACTCCCAAGTGCTCGCCTATCTCAATTAATCTTGCGCCACTTGCCAGGCGCAATAAGGCAATTGCCACCCTCTTCTCTACTGAGATAATCCTTCTGCTTATTGTCCTCAATGGCTCTGGGATATCACGCTGGCATAGGTGCTCATGGAGGAATGAGCTCACTTGTTGCAAAAGGAAAAACGGCAATCGAAACACCTCTTTGAAGTGTTGATCATCCCCTCGTGTAGCCATGACATAGAAGTTCCACCAGTTGATTGTGCGAGGCTTTACGTAGAAGTGAGTCATGCAGCCGACGGATCTCTCTTTGATCACCTTCTGTGCAACTCCATGTAGCCTATCGTTGATCATAGCCAACAATAGAAGATTGCGACATCCACATGCAGATGATTGGTGGGATTTCCTATGTCCATGAAGGACTGCAATTGGCTCTATCTCCTCACAATCCACCTCCATGTCAGAAACAACATCATGCATTTGCTTCACGTGCACACTGACCACCACCACTAACAACATCAACAGTTGATAGAATGCCTCCATCAAGCCATCGAGCAATGCCATGGAGAAGCAAATTCCGATTCGAGAAGCAGGTAATAGCAATGTGTAGCTAAGTGGAAGAAAATGAGCAAATGCTGGTGGATGGGTGGCACAACATGCAAGCTTCTACCTTCTATTTGGAGGATGAGATATTGAAAGCAGCAATGCAAATTCACTGTAAGGAAGAGTGCAAGAACTAGTTGATGGTTGTGTGCATACTCTACTTGAAGTGAACATTGCAGGATGGAACAAGAGGAGAAGTTCTTTGTGCACAGTACACTAATAACTTGAAGTGGGCAATTGCATTATCAATCAGACTCCTGGTGAAAACGTGCAGGAGAGAGAGGAGGAGGAAAAGCTACCCGCCAAAAAATGTTCCCCTTTTTAATAAATTTTCTATGATTGGGGGACGTTTTAAAAGTTGGCAACCAAGTGAGCTAGCTCCACGTGAACCAAACGCTGCCTGGTTGTGGGTTGGCAACATGTTGAACTAGCTCATAGCAAGGCTCGGGAAACATTCTTTGTGGACGCGGCTTTGGAACCTTTTCACATGCATATGAACAGTCTAACTCTAAATTTGAGAGGGATAATCACACTAAAAATCTCATATTATAACTAAAAGTTTCATAATTTGAATCGGCCTGAGAACCTTCTTGCCCAAACTTGAGCCGGCCATTTTTCATTTTGAACAGGCTTTGGATAAAGCGAACCTATCTTAAGTCCGCGTGAGTAGTGCCCAATGCCAATCGCAATATTACTCTAGTCTCTAGGCCAAGTTAAAGTAACTCTTGCCTTGCAAACATGAGGGAATATGTCGGTCGAGTCTTCACATGGACTCCCACTTTCCACGGCACTCCAAATTGGAAATTGAAGAATCCATCGGAACTCGCAACGTGGGTAGGCCATTTGTGGGGCAGTTTGGGTTTGTTGCTCAAAGCGAAGTGGTGAATATTGTAATAAGCTTGGAAAATTGGATGCTACCACGTATTTACAGAAGTCAGGACTCAGGAACACTGCGTGCAGCGTGCTCTTTGTCTTCATATGCTACGACTAGTCACTTGACACTCGCTCTAGCCTCTCACTGCTCAGGTCGAATCGTCGACTAGTAGTAGTAGTAGTAGTTGTAGTAGTAGGCTAGGCTGTTGTTGAGAGTCCACCCGCCTGCCTGCTGCCAACTGCCAAGCGGAAGAGTCTTTGGCAGGCCGCCCAGGTCAACCCCTCCCAGCACGCGGCACGGGGGGAGAGAGCGCTGCCGATAATTAGAGGGCAGATGCTGCATCACGTCCTTCGCGCCTAATTCCGCGCCTCAATCCACCCAAATCTTATCTCTATCGATCATGCTCACTAGGCCTACTTATTATTCAATCTCTTAAATCAGTAATAGAAATTATGTCTTAATTCGGCAGAACGATCTGTATGATTTGCCTGCAGCTTCGGCCATAATCTCAGCTAATGTATTTAATACATTATAATTAGATAATGAGCCGGCGCTGCATGCAGGCGCCACACTCGCATGAGGAAGACGTAGCTAGTACTTAATTAACAGCAAACTGTTGGCATATTGCTTTATGAAGCAGTAGTACTGCTTCAGGTTCCAAAAGAGTCACACACATTGCTACTCAACATGAGCCTCTTTTGCAATCCAGGCTTCATAAAGACGTGTCTGTAGTTCATGTCATGATGTGGTGATGGACTTTGAGTATAAAAGAGACCAAACCGGCCGATTGTATCCAAGATTTGATTGTCGGGGTAGACTTATTTATAAAAGTAGTGGAATAAATATAGATTACTGCTCTAATCACGACACCATTTCTGAGTGCCAGTCCAGGAAATATTCGTGAAGAATATGGTGATTCAAGGTTACAAGGGTCGGGTGGGGGTACCTAATTACATGAAGAAGATGATACGGCAGAGATACGTTAATCGCAATTATGATACAATGCTGAGAGGTGCAGAATTTTCAGATTGTGATGTCGATCATCATGGGCTGATGTGCTGCTCAGCCGACATGAAATGTATAGCTGATCATGATCATGATGTTGAATCGCCAAAGCATGCAGGTGTAGCCACTAATCACAGTTCCCCATCTTCTCTTCTAACGCAATGCAGTGGGGGATCAGGAGTGCGCCATGAGCAGTGCAGTGCAAGCTGGAAGTGGCGTGGCATTGCAGAGGATTGCCTGTGGCTTGCATCAGCTGCGTTCATCCTCTATTATGGTGACTTCCGCTCCGATTTCTTCTCTCTTCTTGCCAATGACGGCAGGGTCTTGAGGTAAGGTAACATTAATTGCTTTTACGTGCCATTCTCTATGGAATGAATGTCTCTCTCTCTCTCTCTCTCTCTCTCTCTCTCTCGTATCATCTGCTATATTGCGTCTGCACAAAGATCACTCTCGAAGACTTTGCCCTTTTCTTTCTTAAACACTGCATGGAATATTATGCAGAACTCCGCTTCACATGGGATTGGCTTGCTTGATGATGGATGTGTGCGTGGTGATGCTGTACCTAGCCCGAATAATGCGCACTTGGACTATTGTATTGCAGCAGGAGCAGTCATTTGAGAACAACGTCTGGTATTATATTGTTAACGCAAAGGAGTGCATGCAGGAGGTGCACGAAGTCGATCCGAGTGCATTACTACAAGTGGCGGTGGTAGCCATTGGATCCACAGCCTTCATACTGTAAGAGCCCAAATTTGACTTGAAAGTTTGCAGAATTACATGCATTGATTCAAATTTAAGCGGATTATGAGTAATTAATGACTGAATTAGAGCAGGCGACGTTGTAATACAATGTTTTATGGACACAGGATGTGCATTGCGTTGTGGCCCATTTGGAGCTTCCTCACCATTCCAATGCTGGTAATATTAGTGTACATTATAGTTTATAGTTGATAATAGAGGACTATTTGGGCGATGGACTTGCAGTAATGTATCTTAGCTCTGTTAAAACTGTATTACTGCAGATATAACTGTTTGCGGTCATGATTACAAATTGGACCATAAATAATATTGTGTGATGCATTAATGCAGTTCACCCTGCTCATGGCTCTCACGGTGGTGGCCCCTTATGTGTACATCATCATTGCTTGCACCAAGCAAGCAGCTAAGGACATGCAGACGGACGTGCAGGTGGAGACTATTATCGACGACAATATCCCAATTAGCTTATCAATCCCCCCTTTGCGTCATGTACACAGCACCGTCATCGATCACTCTCGCTCTCTAGCTAGCAGCAGCTCCTCCTGATTCATGATTCATGATCATATGTTATATATTGCAGTACACTGTCTCCCTATTATTACATAAAAAGCATGTACATTCCTGATACTAGTGTATTAGTAGACCTGTTTCTACTCAAGTATCCATGTTAGGATTTCACGGGCTCCCTATAGATAGGCACCGAATGGGGTGACCCTCCCCCTAGGGTCAATGTATTTTCCCTATTTTCACTTTTTAATTCAAAGTTACACAGTCTTCAAAAAAAAAAACAAAAAAGGCACCTAGAAGTAGTACCCTTTCTTTTTTTCCGACACACCAGAGGGCCCACGGGGGGATGTGCTTATCTTTTCCAAATATTAGCCATGTTACATGGTCGGGCAAGAGCCACGCGTAGGCATCACCATGGCCAACTAATTGATGCACCACGTGTTGGGAACGACGGAGAGAACTCGTAACAACCAGCTCGGAAGTAGTACCCTTCTTTAAAAAGAGCATATTTTCATTTGCCCTTGTAATGTCAAAATATCACAAATCTACAAGTCAATATTTGTAACTTAGCGACATGTTTGGTGAAAGCTATGAGAAATGAGAAAATTGCAAGGAAAGCGCTATGTTTGGTGAGCAATAGATATTTAAAATTCCTTTTTTTTTTCAAAACTCACAATATATGAATGGATTGTATTAAACACAACATAAAATTTACAAACCAACCCCAAGATCAAGCCGAGCCTAGAGATGCTAAAGATCACAAGATGGGTGTCTATCGCCTCTCACCGAAGCTAATCATAACCGATGAACAATAGCTCTAGGCTTTTATTTCTCGCAAATTGACAACATGGCATGGGTGACCCTAGACTAATCTCCCGAGTTTTGCTTGCTTCCGAGTGTATAGGTCATCACTTTGCTTTCTTGTATAATCTCAGAGAAGCTTGAGATATTTAGAGTTCTTATGTACAACCCTTCCCTTAATGAAGGTCAAACATTCTCCATGAGCACATCAACACCAGAAGAGACTCCTTGGTTTTTCAGTTTTCAATCCTAAAGCATGTCCATATCTTTTATTTTAGACAGCCATCTTTTTTTCTTTTTTCAAATTTCACATTGAGTGAGAGAGTATATCAACGCAAAAAAAAACTACATAGCACCATGCTCAATCCGAGCCATGGTCAGCAGATCATGGTCTTTTACACGGAGGCTCAATCGAAAGAGTATATAAAGCAAAAAAAACTACAGAGTACCATGCTCAATCTAAGCCATGGCCAAAAAAATACAACCAGATCATGGCCTTTTACACGGAGGCCTAACCGAAACCAGACAAGGATAACACGACCAAACAGGGGAGGTCATCCCTGACACAACAAGAACCGATAAACAACGATTGGGCGGGGCCCGCAATCTCCATCACCAAAACACCTTTTAGGTTGCCACCAACAAGGCCCGCTGCCACCGGAAGACTTGTTGCCCTGACAAGTACACTGCCAAACCAATAAGGAGACATAATGCCGAGAGATCAAGAAGAGAACCGCATGGGATACTTCACCAACCGGACCAGTGCAAGAAACTGTAGCATCACGAAGGCTAGAGCACCGACCATAGTCCAAACTGAGAGACCCAGAGGCCATCCTCAGGACTAAATAACACATAGTATTAATGAGGTAAGGGGATCGAGGGCAGAGAAGTGCGCGCAAGAAAATCGGAGAGGTTGCAGCCGTAGATGGGCACTTAAAAACTAAACCCGGCCACAGACTAAACCCGGCCACAGATTAAATCCAGGCAGCGCCTATATTTTAAATATAAAACCCCAAAAACCCGGGCCATGGGTACAACATGTGCGCGCGGGTGGGATGGTTACCCCATGCATCACAATCTGGGCGACGAGGCCTTGGGTTCAAATCGAGTCGCCGCCCGGGTTCTTTTTTCGCGTTGACTTGCCGCACGTCCGGGTTTAATCTGCCTCGGGCTCCCCGCATCCACTTCCGCGCCGTCGATCCCCTTACCCCCCCCCCCCCCCCCCCCCCCCCCCCCCCCCCCCCCCCCCCCCCCCCCCCCGCCCCCCTCTTTAATGTTATGTGTCACTTAGTGTCGTGGAGAGGCCATCGAAACCCACTTATGAGCCAACCACACCAGCCCACGGACCAGCGCTAGCAAAACCACAAACTAGTGAAAATAAAAGGAGCAGGCCACAAGGGGCCTAATCACTTCCAACAGATGATCCCGTTGCCACTAGAACTAGGCACCGGTCACACGTCACAGATCTGTCAAGACCCTCCAAGAACATGCATATAACAACCTTTGAGTCCATCGCATAACAACCCACTATGCAACCAATGAACTTGCCCACAGTCAGAGCCACACACGACATGTAATGGAATTGATATTCCGGGCTGCTCCTCCACCAACGTGGATGGAAATATGACTATAAATGCATGACAAATGTTAAGTATGAATCCATAATAACATTACACTGTGATTTCACACCTAGATTTGTGTTCTCAAAACATGTACTTACAATGTGTTGGAAATCGAGGTGGTTGTTGCAAGTGCATGGTTGACACTGAGAAAACATGTTGCACAATGGCTACGGTCCCCTTGTCTTTGCGGTTCTTGAAGCCAAGGAGCTTTCCTTTCCAATGAAGATCCAAGTTTACACGATTCCGCACACGATGAGGGCCAACAACAGATGGTTGCATGTATACCCAAGCACCTTTGGTGAACTCTTGTGGCACCCACTCATCATCTACACCTCTAGTGTTGTGGCATGCAAGTGATGTGACCTCATCCTTTGGCCGCCTTTGCGAAGTAGAGTTGGCCATGGTTGAGCAAAGCAAACTAGGAGGAGGAGAAGAACCTTGCTTGTTGCTACAATGTAGGTGGGATAAAGTGATATGAGAAAATGGTCAACCCTTGTGGCAATGGGAGGAGAAGGTGGACAACCCTTGCTTGGTGTGGCACTGGGAGGAGAAGGTGGATAAGCTTTGCTTGGTGTGGCAATGGAAGGTGGTAGGGGAGGAGAGAGGAGCTTCCTTGCTGCAGCAATGGAGATGGTGTAAAGAGAGAGAGTGTTGGAGTAGAGGATGAGTGTGATGGTTGCAACCAAGGAGGGGTTGGAAAAGGGGTTCTAGAGAGAGAAAATCCCTTTTTGCCTAATAACTACTTTTGGGGGAGCTCTGGATAGCAAAAAAAGATTTTTTTAAAGTTTTTAAAAAATTTTGAATTTTAGGGTTTTTGGATGCACGTTTTGACTTTTTGAGATCAAAAAATGCTTTTTTGACCATAAAATAGTTTTAGGGGGGTTTTCTAAAGATGAAATTTGAGTTTTGAAATTTTTGAAAAATTTCAAATTTTTGGGATTTTTTCAAAACCGGATCAAAAAGGAGGGAAGTTGGAGGTTCCATATGGTCCACCCACCCCACCCCACCCCACCTCACCTCACCTTCTCACTAGGTAAAAGCCCATTTAAAAAGTGTAAGACTACTTTGTCCCCCTACATTTTTGAGGGCATAGAGTGTGTCCACCACCCTCTTCTCATTGGCTGGCCTCTAATTAACCTTAATCCCAAAGGGCCCCTAGAGGGTTCATATTTTTCCTAATGTTCTTGTGTCAAAGGGCGTCTGGAACATTGTGCAAGGCATTGATGTACATCCTGGTTCTGAGGATGTATGCGATGTTGAGGATGTTGCAGGTCTTGCTGCAAGGATTGCTGCTATTAGAGTTGTTTTGCCTATGGTAGAACAAGCTCGTTGGGATGTAAAGGATGCGCAGGCTCATGCATTGATTACGTTGTCTATGAAGCGCACCATTGTTTCTCACATCCATTCAGCAAAATCTGCAAAACAGGCTTGGGATATTCTAGCAGGTCTTTATGCAAGCCGCAATGAGGCTAAAATTGCTTTGCTACGTAAAGAGCTGGAGTTGAAGATTATGCATGAGGAAGATGATATGGAGACTTTCCTTGCTGGTGTCAAGGATATCAATGAGCAACTTATTTCTGCAGGTGAAGTCATTTCAGACAGTTCCCTTGTACAGACTATCCTTGATGCCTTACGAGATTCTTACCAGACTTTTGCTAGTACTTGGAGACTTATGACCCAAGGAAATATAGAAGTTGTCAAGTTTGATGCATTATGCACATTGCTGTTGCAAGAGTCACTTTCCAGAAAAAACAGGACTAGGCAGCGTGCAATTGAATAGGCTTTTATTGCTTCTCAAAGAAGGGTGGTAACAATAATGCAGCCACTTCTTATGGTTCTGCTGTGAGTGGCAAAAGTTATGTTCCTAATGCTTCTGCTGGCAGCAATTTGTCTGGAAATTCTGGTGATAAGGTCAAAAAGAAGATGTGTTGCCATTATTGTAAAGCTAATGATCACTTGATCAAGTCGTGTCCTAAGTTGAAGGCCAAAGAGGCTAAGAAGAAAGAGGGTGGTTCCACTGCAAATGCTGGTTCCACTACAAATGCAGCCATTGTTGAATTTTCTGTGAAAGGAGACTGTGTTGCTGATGTTGATGAAGAATGGGCTTTTAGCACAAGGTGCACTTACAATCCTGCTGTCCATGATGCATGCTTGTCAGTTGCTGCAGATTCACATGTATGGTATTTTGACAGTGGTGCTACAAAGCACATTACCTCACATCATGAATTGTTTACCTCTCTCGAGTCTGTCCCTCATGGAAATTCAGTCACTTGTGCCAACAATGCCTCTTATCCGGTTCAGGGAGTTGGAAAGATTGTGCGTACTGCTGCAAATGGCAATTCCTTCACACTTGTTGATGCACTTTATGTACCTGGGATCAAGAAGAATCTCTTGTCTGTATCCGCACTTGCTAGACTTGGACTTGTAGTCAAATTTGTGGATGACAGGTGTACAGTTCATGATCTCAGTTTTGGTGATGAAATTGTTGCATCTGGCCTTTTGTGTCGTGGGCTGTATAAGCTCACTTTGTATGACAAGTGTGGACAAAATTTTGCAAATGCCGTTGCAGATTCAAGGGCTATTTCAGATGCAAAACTTTGGCATGCACGTTTTGGTCATCTGAATTTTGCCAGTTTGCTGCGTTTGCAAAAGTCTGATATCGTTGCTTCTTTGCCACCTCTTGAAGCATCTATCAAACATGTTTGTGAAGGCTGTATTTTGGGTAAGATGCAGCGTTCTAAGTTTCCAAAGGATGGTTCAGTTCAGGTCACATGCAGGTTGCAGCTTGTGCATAATGATGTTTGTGGGCCCATGCAAACTCCGTCCTTGGGCAATTACCTTTACTTCGTGACTTAAATTGATGATTACTCCAGGCATGCATGGGTATTTCCGCTTAAAGCAAAGTCCGAAGTTTTTATGTGCTTCAAACAATTTCTAGCTATGGCTGAAAATGTCTCGAAATGTACTATGGGCACTCTCCGTTCCGATCGAGGGGGGGAGTATATGTCTCATGAATTTAATGCATTTCTGGCTAGTCGTGGGATAAAACACCAATGTATAGTGCCTTATACGCCTCAGCAAAATGGTGTTGCTGAGAGGAAAAACAGGTCAGTGATGGAAATGGCACGATGTATGGTCAAAAGTCAAGCTTTGCCGCATTCTTTTTGGCTTGAGGCCATCATGTGTGCCACTTATGTACTTAACAGGTGTCCTACGAAAGCTTTGCAGTCTATTACTCCATATGAAGCGTGGCATGATAGAAAGCCTTTTATTGAGCACATGCGTGTTTTTGGATGTTTGGCATATGCTTTGGTGCCACAAACACAGGGTAGAAAATTGGATGATAAGGCTGTCAAATGTATTTTTGTTGGTTATAGTGCTGAAAGCAAAGGTTACAGGTTATCATCCGCAAACAAAGCGTATTCTAATTTCATGGGATGTAGTGTTTGTGGAAGATTCTGTTCAGCCCTTGTTGTCATGTACTAGAGACAGTAATGTAAGCTCACAAGACATTTATGACACTTGGTTGCCTCTTTTCAATGGTGGAAATACGAATGTAAGTTCCAATGAGGCAAATGTATAGCCTATGGGGGTTTCTGAAAATGTTACAGATCAGCCTATTACTGATGCAGATGTACATGATGTACTTGATGAGGAAAGGGATGAAAATGAGCAGGCTAGAGGTATGCCAAAATGGCTGGTGCACACTTTGCGTGATAGTAAATTGGATGCACCTTTGTCTAGTCGTACTCATTCAAGCTCTTGCCATGTATCTTATGCATCAGATTGTTATGCTTTGGCTGTATCTAGCTTACATGATGTTGAGGAGCCTCTGTCTTTTGATGAAGCACAGAATTCAAAAAAATTGGATGGCTGCCATGCAATCAGAATATGATGCACTGTGCGCTCCTTGCCGCACTGTCGAAGCAAGGGACTTGCCAATACACCGTATGCGAGACACAAACGGCTCCAAGCACACAACAAGCCTAAACTAGCAAGCTCAAGAAAACAAAGGGTGTGTCACTCACCGCTCTACGCTCGCCTTCGTGGTGGATTCCTCGCCGCGATGAAGAAGAAGCTGCAGTCGTGCCGCGCTCAACCGCTTCGCCGCCGTCGTGCCTTCGTAATGCTCGATCGCACACACACTCTCCCTCTCTCTCTCTCACACACACACACACACACACAAGGAGGTGAAGAAGAAGAAGATGGAGATGGAGCAAGAGCACTCTTCAATTGCACAAATGAGAGAATGAGTAAAAATTAGGTTTAGTTGGCTTTTATAGGAGCTCACCCCATTCACACTTGGGCGCCCATGCTTAGCCAACTAATCCCTTGAATGTCCAAGTTAAAGTGCGCCTCTCATCGGCGATCACTCTTCCTTTCCCTATTGGACCGACAAGCCCGGTACCTGACTCTAAATAATCCAACGTTTATAGATCATAGGATGTCCGTGTGCCGTGAGGGTTAACATGCCCCCCTTCCTGATGTAGATTCCGTCCTCGGAAGCTATTGAGTTGAAGCTGGTTCGTCGAGGTGGAAGAGCATTTGAGATGAATGTCCTTAGCCTTCTTCAGTCACTGCAAAATCAAACAACATTGGCACAGTAATTGCATTCTCTTAAAAAGCATATGCAGTTTTAGGTAGAAAAATTGATTGGTCAAAGAATTTCAAACAATTTGTTAGCAATGAACATTAAATTGCAATGTAATCAAATGCATAAACAGATGTAAAGGTAGAAAATTAAACAAGTCTGGGGTCGCTAATTTGACGGTCGAAAAGCACTAGAGATCGAATATTAATACCATGGGTAAGCTTCTTAACTTTCTGTGGTCAATTAAGTTGTTTAATCGCGAGAGCCAAGTATTCATGTTCGAGGGCTGACTAGAGGCTATATCTAGAAAACCTTGTAGTTAAGCTACCATAAAAGGAATTTCTCATTAAATCATCGCCTGACTGATTACTTTTTCTTTGACCCCCCAAAGTCTTTTCACATTGATTCAATTATGATGTGTGTGCTTATTTTGTATGCCTTGGGTTTTTTGCTTTTCAAGGAAAAGCGCCCACACTGGGAACCTCTAGGGCTCTAGTACCATAGGCGATACATGTGAGTGAAGTACCAAATCAAGCCGAGATTTCTCTTCCAGCTTAAAATTTTACATTGTGGCACTTTGATTTTTGCTTGTTCATTTTCAGCATTTAAATTTTGTAACTTTGGGAGGTCATATAACACTGTTACATCCCCCAGGCTCATCACATTAGTAAACTCCCTTTATAATACTTAAGCTAAAGGTCACTAGGGTTAAGCCCACTAGAAAGCCCTAGTACATTTCACACAATGCTGCCTAAATCGGATTAAGAACCTAAGTAACAATTGTTTATTAGGAAGGCATTCCCCATGGTATTAAGAGAAGATTTCTAATATCTAGCTTGGTCAAACTAGCTTAGTCGGACTGCTTGATTTTTAAACCTAAACAAGTGATTATGACAAAACATTACATTGAATTAAATGTTTGATACTAAGCAAATGCGCTGAATATTATGCTACCAATCACAATCAAAGCAGACAATCATAGATGCAAAAAGATAACGGCAATGCTAATGGACAAGAAACACCTGTTTGTGTCGATGGTCGTGCTTGATTTGAAGGTTCCATGAAGGTCCAAACCCTATCAATAGCAACACGCTCCTGTACACACTATGAAACAAAAGGAATACCTCCAGGAGGAACATCAGTGGGAAAAGAGAACTTTGCTAATCTCTCAACTCTAAAACAGAAACACTCTATCGTACTAATCTTACCTACCCTCCATCACTCAAGTGATGAGGATCAAAGGTGTTTTATGGCATAGGTTTCTGTTTCACTGTACCAAATGTGACATGTGTAGGTCTGAGTCAATGTTTTGACTTTAATGTGCATACTCGTTTGCTAATTGCTCTTGCTCTTTTTTTTTTTGTGAGTATAAAGCTTTATATGTACATTCCCTAAGATTGGAATTGAGAGCTCAGGGAAAAAGGTTGAGAGGGAAACAAATGAATGATGACTGTCCACAAACACTCCCCCCTTCCTTGGGTAGATCATACCGTTTAAAATGAGCTTGTCACCCTTTGAAACCAATTGTTCCAGTTGGTAATAGGTGAGGATTTTTGCCAGTAGTTTTCTATTACCCTAGGTGCCTTGTCAAGCTGCAAGGGTGGTAAGGTACTCTCCCAGGATCGAACTTGAAGTGGTTCATCAGGTGATTCTTGAACACTGGGAGGTGTGGATTCTTTTGTAGCTTCATGGAGGTCCGCTACTATAGATGGAGGCGGTGTAGAAGCTTTTACCTCTATGGATGTATTACATGAGGAGCTAGAATCTTCATGGGACTCTCCCCTTCCTGAGCTAGGTGGAACAAATCGTTCTTTCTTTGGTACCCAAACTAGCTCGGGAGCGGGTGTGTAGCATTCTGTGATTTTTTTCTTTCCACGATCATTGATTCGTTTTGGAGCTACGGGATTGGGCTCACTTGGGTCAGGTGATAGGTAAGAGCACAATCTACGTTTTGGCACCCAGATTTGATCATTTCCTTGATAGTAGCCTTGGGATTCCAATAGTCGTTTAGGGATCCATCGCAACATTTTCTTACTTTTCTTGGAGCGAGTGGTACGTTTCTTACAAGGCTTCTGTTTTTTTGCACTAGCTATGGTCACTAAAGAA
Organism: Adiantum capillus-veneris; assembly: GCF_014529385.1. Taxonomy (NCBI): domain Eukaryota; kingdom Viridiplantae; phylum Streptophyta; class Polypodiopsida; order Polypodiales; family Pteridaceae; genus Adiantum; species Adiantum capillus-veneris. The sequence goes on from NC_140957.1 coordinate 6,985,484, forward strand.
GCTTTAGGGACCCACTTGTATGTTTTCTTCGTTACATTAGGATGAGTCTTGTCGGAAGCGATATGCATTGCTTGTAGCATATTTAAGGGTATAGGCATTTCATCCCCCTCAGGTGTTACCCAGGTCGTCCCCCTATTTCCCCAAGTGTCTATGGTTGATGCTAGGTGTACCCAATCCACATTGTCTGATTCCGTCATACCTGGTAGGATATCCATGTAAGGAGAATCTTGGCCAATGTCTGTATCCTTCTTACAAGTGTAACAATATTGTAGTGGGGCCGAGTGAACTGTGGTGTCAGAGCGATGATCAATAATGGTTTTACTCCCTAAGGGGTGTACCTTACCAGTCACCAAATCCACTGTAAGGACAGAGTCTTGGAATTGCAAATAGAGATGATTTTTAGACCAATCGTGAACCATTTGTGCTTCCCTCATGAATGGTCGTCCTAAAATCATTTCATATGACATAAGGTGTTTAGAGAAATCCATTACAATGAACGTATGTCGTACCTTGTGTCCTAGAACTTTGATCTTAAGATCCTTGAGCATCCCCATAGGTTTGGCTATGGTACCATTTGCCATCTTTACCACAATGTTAGTAACACTGAGGCGGGGTTTTCCCATGGATTCCCAACAATCTTTTGTAACGATGCTAACTCCCGCACCACCATCAAGAATTCCCTTTATAGTTAATCCCTTGGTAGTGATGGGTAGGGTCGCATTAGACTCGTCGCCTTCAAAATACTGCCCTAATTCGTTAATGGGTACCTCGATCACAGACTCGTGTCCATCTAAGTCAAGTGATTGCACATGATTTTCCTCATCAATCATAATCGAGTCAGGCCTATTTGGTTGCGCAAACTGCGGTAATCCCGTTCGTAGCTCTCCGTTAAGGAATGCTCGACGTGCAAGGAATAACTCAGGATCTCCATACAGCTTTGCTATGATCGTGGTTCGGACCTCAGAAGACATGAAGTCCACTAGTTTGGCAACATTCATTGGTGTTTTGCAGGGTGTAGGTCCTTGACTAGGAACTGGTGAGGATGGAATCTCATATTCCTCAATGGGATCAGGTATTCCTTCGTTAAACATCCTTTCCAACAAGAAAGGTGTATGCTCACTTTCTGATGTCCCGTCCTCACTCCCTTCTTGGATGATACTAGATATGGCTAACGGTCTATGGTTCATATGGGGTGGATGAACTTGCGTGGGAAACACTGTGTCATGAATTTTGACATGCATGGGTTCTGGTTCTAGTTTCCTTTGAGTCTCCTCCACTAAACCTCTTAGATGTTTCACCTGCTTAATCTCGTCTACTGGGTTTGGGTACGTCCCAATCTTCCTTTTACGATTCTTCCCTTTTTGCCCCTGCGGTTTATCTTGGGGGTCCTGGATTGGATTTGGAAACACTTGTGGTGTTTTCAAAGGCTCTTTATGGTTTTCTCTTATTCGGTTTTCATTTGGTTCCATGTTACGGTTTTCTTTGTCGGTCTTTCCCTTTGTGGTATTGGTTCTAGTCTCCATTGTCTCGACTGAATCTGAATCATCCTCGAGGTCATTCATATACACGGGGTCATCTCCTGTTCCTATGTTTGTTTTGGAACTTGGCTTTGAATTTTCCGTATTCTGCGACTTCTTCCTTCGTGTCTTCTTTTTCTTTGCTTGGATAACTGACGCGGTATCTCTCTCTTCGAGGATATGGCCTGGCCCTTGAAGCATGGACCGTGTAATCGCATAAGCGGGTGCAACGGGTGGTATTGGCGATGTCACACTAGCAATTTCGACCAAATTCAGGGGTGTGATTTTAGGCGCATTTGGGTTATAGGGGCATTGGGCAATCAAGTGATCTATGCCACAACGATTACATGTGAGTATTGGCATTGCAGACGTGCTCCCTTGATTCACTTGCATCTGTGAAGCATTCTTTTGCAGCCTAATAGGGCACTCCACTGCTCGATGTGGTCCACCACACTCGTAGCATTGAAGAGGTGGCCTCCTAGCCTGGGTGTTGATATTTTGACCTCTGGATGCGAGAGCAGCAGCTTGATAAACCGGCTTGACTTGTCCCCAACAATCTTCCATGTAGTATATAGGACATTCTTCCAATGTATCAAGTCCGTAGGCAATACTAGTGTCTATTTCCTCCTCACAGCCATCTGCATAAGCATTAGATGGCTCGCAACCCACTTGGTTCATAGGGGCGACTCTTGGATGCGGGGGCTGCGGTCCTAGCACAGGAGGTGGTAACAGTGTAGCTTGTACAACATTTTGAGGTCTAGGGACCATGTGTTGCGGTAGTTGCTCAACAGGTGGAGTAGGCATCAATACAGGAGCTCGAGGTGCATCCGTCCAGGCTACAGGTGGTCTATTTGCCATCATACGTTTGATCATTAAACAATCCTTAGCTTGGTGACCATACCTACCACATGCGTTGCAAGTTCCATTAAATTTTACTCTAAACGTAGGGCACTCACTAGTGCTATGTGGACCTAAGCAAATGGAACACCATTGTTGCTCCCTTCTTGGATACATGTGACTATTTTGAGGGGGTCGATTATCCTTAAGAGACTCTTGGATTGCCTTGGTGAGGTCTGTCAAGAATGTCTCAAATACCTTTGGCTCATTGGCAATGGGCTTTGCAGTCATGGGTTCATACTCAATGGCTTGTGAGCTAGTGGATCTCGTGTCAGTAGACACCCTCATGCCTGCTATCATCAAGTTGTCCTCTAATTGGATTGCATTGGCAGTGACATCTTCCCAGGTTGTGATACCTCTAATCACTAGTCCATTATAGATTCCTTCATTCCTCAACCCTCGAATGAATCGATCAAGCAGTTGGTTATTGTTGAAGCGCTCATTTACAGGGCAGCGAGAGTTTAAGTGCTTTAGACGACTAATGAAGTCCCTTACTGACTCTCCTTCCTTACGTTCGGCCTTCTGTAGCTGAGATGCTACACCCCAAAGCACACCTTCTCGTATGTACTCCTTTAGAAACAACCTTCGAAGGGTAGGGTAGATTGTTTTCTCGTCCACCCTTAGGGTTCTATACCAATCTCCAGCCTTCCCACTTAATGTCAAGCTTAAGGCATTGCACTTATGTAGTTCGTTGCGTTCCCCTAAGGAATCACATACTTGTTCAAACACTTCAATGTGTTTCCTAGCATCTTCGTCCCCATTGAACTTTTGCGTGAGTTTGGCAATTTGTACGGCCTTACTTCTAGGCTCTCTATCAGATGCGTGACGCATATTTTCCGCGATAGATCGACCTATGGTTTGAGCAAACGCTGCCAAGTCACCTATGTGAGGAGGCAGGGCCGGTGGAGGTACTCTTGGAATCATATGTGGGAGAGGGACGGGTGCCGGTCTTGGCATATGTGTGGATGATGCAGGATATGGAACATAACCGGGCATAGGTCCACTCGGATAAGAGCTAGGGAGCGGCACTCGAGGAGCATAAGCAAGTGGTACAATTGGAGGTGTGGGGGCCATGTGTGCATAAGGGGCTAGAGGCACATACGGTCGAGGCCCCATATTAGGTACTACGACACTAGGTAGTGGCACTGCGCTAACCGTAGATGTCATCGGTACATTCTTTGTCAGGCTTATCCCTGGAGTGAGCACTGGGTTTTCCTTGATAGAGGGTTGAGCCACGTTAGGGAAGCTAAAGTTTTCGCTCGGAGGCTCAGATTGCATAGAGACCCCAGGTGAAATGACGTAAGATGGGTCCATGGGGCTCATTAGAGGAGTCTCCATTTGTGATAGAGTAGGCTGTTGAGCCTTGCTCGTATCCAGAAATCTCATGGGGCCAGTTGAGAGTATATTTACCCCTCGGTTTTGCCTTTCTGATTGAATAATGCCATGGATAACATTACAGATCATTTTCTGTTGATCTTCGATGCTCGTGGCACTAGAGGTGGATTGTACAATCTCTATCCATCCTACATGGTAGGCGTGGCCAGAGTGTAGATCCGTCAACACCTCAGTGTGGAGGTCGTATGTCCAATGATCATTAATGAACAATCCTTCTAGAGTCGACGTGTTAATGGTTTCTTGTGAGGTAGAAGCAATGTTGGTCCCCGTGGTTTTACTTGTCACCAACGGTACTCTAGAGGGAACTTCTGAAGGAGGCAGCTCAACAGGGCCTTCTTGGTAAGAAGTTGGTAGGATATCCACATGGACACTCTTTGGGGGTGTGGGGTCCACGTGCGATGTGAAAGGAGAGTCCACTTCCCCACCCCCTTCGTGTGCTTCATTTGCATCAGGTTCCCAGCGAGTAGCTCTACCTAATGTTTCCATGAAACGGCTAAACATACTAGTACTAGGCTGTGGAGCTTCGGGAGGTGCATGGCCTTCTCTCTCAGTGTTTTGGGTAGGGTACGCTTCCATGATTTCTGAGTCGGAGGAGGAATCACTAGCGGCTATTTTAGGGTCTTGGGTGGTGCTACCTTGTGTCCCCGCTGAGGGTCTAGAGCTTATCGTGGATGGGTAATGGGTGTCCGAATGAACAGAGGCACCCTCAATATGCTCGTGTTCTAGCACCCGCCCAGAGCGTAAGTGCATGTGCTTTTGATACCCTAAGGTGTCAAAAAGCTGCTCTAGGAGGTCTTGTGACTAGTTTTTAGCATGTTTTTAATTTCCGATTTTTAATTTTTCCGAATTTTCTAAATAATACAACGTTTATAGATCATAGGATGTCCGTGTGCCGTGAGGGTTAACATGCCCCCCTTCCTGATGTAGATTCCGTCCTCGGAAGCTATTGAGTTGAAGCTGGTTCGTCGAGGTGGAAGAGCATTTGAGATGAATGTCCTTAGCCTTCTTCAGTCACTGCAAAATCAAACAACATTGGCACAGTAATTGCATTCTCTTAAAAAGCATATGCAGTTTTAGGTAGAAAAATTGATTGGTCAAAGAATTTCAAACAATTTGTTAGCAATGAACATTAAATTGCAATGTAATCAAATGCATAAACAGATGTAAAGGTAGAAATTAAACAAGTCTGGGGTCGCTAATTTGACGGTCGAAAAGCACTAGAGATCGAATATTAATACCATGGGTAAGCTTCTTAACTTTCTGTGGTCAATTAAGTTGTTTAATCGCGAGAGCCAAGTATTCATGTTCGAGGGCTGACTAGAGGCTATATCTAGAAAACCTTGTAGTTAAGCTACCATAAAAGGAATTTCTCATGAAATCATCGCCTGACTGATTACTTTTTCTTTGACCCCCCAAAGTCTTTTCACATTGATTCAATTATGATGTGTGTGCTTATTTTGTATGCCTTGGGTTTTTTGCTTTTCAAGGAAAAGCGCCCACACTGGGAACCTCTAGGGCTCTAGTACCATAGGCGATACATGTGAGTGAAGTACCAAATCAAGCCGAGATTTCTCTTCCAGCTTAAAATTTTACATTGTGGCACTTTGATTTTTGCTTGTTCATTTTCAGCATTTAAATTTTGTAACTTTGGGAGGTCATATAACACTGTTACATCCCCCAGGCTCATCACATTAGTAAACTCCCTTTATAATACTTAAGCTAAAGGTCACTAGGGTTAAGCCCACTAGAAAGCCCTAGTACATTTCACACAATGCTGCCTAAATCGGATTAAGAACCTAAGTAACAATTGTTTATTAGGAAGGCATTCCCCATGGTATTAAGAGAAGATTTCTAATATCTAGCTTGGTCAAACTAGCTTAGTCGGACTGCTTGATTTTTAAACCTAAACAAGTGATTATGACAAAACATTACATTGAATTAAATGTTTGATACTAAGCAAATGCGCTGAATATTATGCTACCAATCACAATCAAAGCAGACAATCATAGATGCAAAAAGATAACGGCAATGCTAATGGACAAGAAACACCTGTTTGTGTCGATGGTCGTGCTTGATTTGAAGGTTCCATGAAGGTCCAAACCCTATCAATAGCAACACGCTCCTATACACACTATGAAACAAAAGGAATACCTCCAGGAGGAACATCAGTGGGAAAAGAGAACTTTGCTAATCTCTCAACTCTAAAACAGAAACACTCTATCGTACTAATCTTACCTACCCTCCATCACTCAAGTGATGAGGATCAAAGGTGTTTTATGGCATAGGTTTCTGTTTCACTGTACCAAATGTGACATGTGTAGGTCTGAGTCAATGTTTTGACTTTAATGTGCATACTCATTTGCTAATTGCTCTTGCTCTTTTTTTTTTTTTTGTGAGTATAAAGATTTATATGTACATTCCCTAAGATTGGAATTGAGAGGTCAGGGAAAAAGGTTGAGAGGGAAACAAATGAATGATGACTGTCCACAAACACTCCCCCCTTCCTTGGGTAGATCATACCGTTTGAAATGAGCTTGTCACCCTTTGAAACCAATTGTTCCAGTTGGTAATAGGTGAGGATTTTTGCCAGTAGTTTTCTATTACCCTAGGTGCCTTGTCAAGCTGCAAGGGTGGTAAGGTACTCTCCCAGGATCGAACTTGAAGTGGTTCATCAGGTGATTCTTGAACACTGGGAGGTGTGGATTCTTTTGTAGCTTCATGGAGGTCCGCTACTATAGATGGAGGCGGTGTAGAAGCTTTTACCTCTATGGATGTATTACATGAGGAGCTAGAATCTTCATGGGACTCCCCCCTTCCTGAGCTAGGTGGAACAAATCGTTCTTTCTTTGGTACCCAAACTAGCTCAGGAGCGGGTGTGTAGCATTCTGTGATTTTTTTCTTTCCACGATCATTGATTCGTTTTGGAGCTACGGGATTGGGCTCACTTGGGTCAGGTGATAGGTAAGAGCACAATCTACGTTTTGGCACCCAGATTTGATCATTTCCTTGATAGTAGCCTTGGGCTTCCAATAGTCGTTTAGGGATCCATCGCAACATTTTCTTACTTTTCTTGGAGCGAGTGGTACGTTTCTTACAAGGCTTCTGTTTTTTTGCACTAGCTATGGTCACTAAAGAAGCTTTAGGGACCCACTTGTATGTTTTCTTCGTTACATTAGGATGAGTCTTGTCGGAAGCGATATGCATTGCTTGTAGCATATTTAAGGGTATAGGCATTTCATCCCCCTCAGGTGTTACCCAGGTCGTCCCCCTATTTCCCCAAGTGTCTATGGTTGATGCTAGGTGTACCCAATCCACATTGTCTGATTCCGTCATACCCGGTAGGATATCCATGTAAGGAGAATCTTGGCCAATGTCTGTATCCTTCTTACAAGTGTAACAATATTGTAGTGGGGCCGAGTGAACTGTGGTGTCAGAGCGATGATCAATAATGGTTTTATTCCCTAAGGGGTGTACCTTACCAGTCACCAAATCCACTCTAAGGACAGAGTCTTGGAATTGCAAATAGACATGATTTTTAGACCAATCGTGAACCATTTGTGCTTCCCTCATGAATGGTCGTCCTAAAATCATTTCATATGACATAAGGTGTTTAGAGAAATCCATTACAATGAACGTATGTCGTACCTTGTGTCCTAGAACTTTGATCTTAAGATCCTTGAGCATCCCCATAGGTTTGGCTATGGTACCATTTGCCATCTTTACCACAATGTTAGTAACACTGAGGCGGGGTTTTCCCATGGATTCCCAACAATCTTTTGTAACGATGCTAACTCCCGCACCACCATCAAGAATTCCCTTTATAGTTAATCCCTTGGCAGTGATGGGTAGGGTCGCATTAGACTCGTCGCCTTCAAAATACTGCCCTAATTCGTTAATGGGTACCTCGATCACAGACTCGTGTCCATCTAAGTCAAGTGATTGCACATGATTTTCCTCATCAATCATAATCGAGTCAGGCCTATTTGGTTGCGCAAACTGCGGTAATCCCGTTCGTAGCTCTCCGTTAAGGAATGCTCGAAGTGCAAGGAATAACTCAGGATCTCCATACAGCTTTGCTATGATCGTGGTTCGGACCTCAGAAGACATGAAGTCCACTAGTTTGGCAACATTCATTGGCGTTTTGCAGGGTGTAGGTCCTTGACTAGGAACTGGTGAGGATGGAATCTCATATTCCTCAATGGGATCAGGTATTCCTTCGTTAAACATCCTTTCCAACAAGAAAGGTGTATGCTCACTTTCTGATGTCCCGTCCTCACTCCCTTCTTGGATGATACTAGATATGGCTAACGGTCTATGGTTCATGTGGGGTGGATGAACTTGCGTGGGAAACACTGTGTCATGAATTTTGACATGCATGGGTTCTGGTTCTAGTTTCCTTTGAGTCTCCTCCACTAAACCTCTTAGATGTTTCACCTGCTTAATCTCGTCTACTGGGTTTGGGTACGTCCCAATCTTCTTTTTACGATTCTTCCCTTTTTGCCCCTGCGGTTTATCTTGGGGGTCTTGGATTGGATTTGGAAACACTTGTGGTGTTTTCAGAGGCTCTTTATGGTTTTCTCTTATTCGGTTTTCATTTGGTTCCATGTTACGGTTTTCTTTGTCGGTCTTTCCCTTTGTGGTATTGGTTCTAGTCTCCATTGTCTCGACTGAATCTGAATCATCCTCGAGGTCATTCATATACACGGGGTCATCTCCTGTTCCTATGTTTGTTTTGGAACTTGGCTTTGAATTTTCCGTATTCTGCGACTTCTTCCTTCGTGTCTTCTTTTTCTTTGCTTGGATAACTGACGCGGTATCTCTCTCTTCGAGGATATGGCCTGGCCCTTGAAGCATGGACCGTGTAATCGCATAAGCGGGTGCGACGGGTGGTATTGGCGATGTCACACTAGCAATTTCGACCAAATTCAGGGGTGTGATTTTAGGCGCATTTGGGTTATAGGGGCATTGGGCAATCAAGTGATCTATGCCACAACGATTACATGTGAGTATTGGCATTGCAGACGTGCTCCCTTGATTCACTTGCATCTGTGCAGCATTCTTTTGCAGCCTAATAGGGCACTCCGCTGCTCGATGTGGTCCACCACACTCGTAGCATTGAAGAGGTGGCCTCCTAGCCTGGGTGTTGATATTTTGACCTCTGGATGCGAGAGCAGCAGCTTGATAAACCGGCTTGACTTGTCCCCAACAATCTTCCATGTAGTATATAGGACACTCTTCCAATGTATCAAGTCCGTAGGCAATACTAGTGTCTATTTCCTCCTCACAGCCATCTGCATAAGCATTAGATGGCTCGCAACCCACTTGGTTCATAGGGGCGACTCTTGGATGCGGGGGCTGCGGTCCTAGCACAGGAGGTGGTAGCGGTGTAGCTTGTACAACATTTTGAGATCTAGGGACCATGTGTTGCGGTAGTTGCTCAACAGGTGGAGTAGGCATCAATACAGGAGCTCGAGGTGCATCCGTCCAGGCTACAGGTGGTCTATTTGCCATCATACGTTTGATCATTAAACAATCCTTAGCTTGGTGACCATACCTACCACATGCGTTGCAAGTTCCATTAAATTTTACTCTAAACGTAGGGCACTCACTAGTGCTATGTGGACCTAAGCAAATGGAACACCATTGTTGCTCCCTTCTTGGATACATGTGACTATTTTGAGGGGGTCGATTATCCTTAAGAGACTCTTGGATTGCCTTGGTGAGGTCTGTCAAGAATGTCTCAAATACCTTTGGCTCATTGGCAATGGGCTTTGCAGTCATGGGTTCATACTCAATGGCTTGTGAGCTAGTGGATCTCGTGTCAGTAGACACCCTCATGCCTGCTATCATCAAGTTGTCCTCTAATTGGATTGCATTGGCAGTGACATCTTCCCAGGTTGTGATACCTCTAATCACTAGTCCATTATAGATTCCTTCATTCCTCAACCCTCGAATGAATCGATCAAGCAGTTGGTTATTGTTGAAGCGCTCATTTACAGGGCAGCGAGAGTTTAAGTGCTTTAGACGACTAATGAAGTCCCTTACTGACTCTCCTTCCTTACGTTCGGCCTTCTGTAGCTGAGATGCTACACCCCAAAGCACACCTTCTCGTATGTACTCCTTTAGAAACAACCTTCGAAGGGTAGGGTAGATTGTTTTCTCGTCCACCCTTAGGGTTCTATACCAATCTCCAGCCTTCCCACTTAATGTCAAGCTTAAGGCATTGCACTTATGTAGTTCGTTGCGTTCCCCTAAGGAATCACATACTTGTTCAAACACTTCAATGTGTTTCCTAGCATCTTCGTCCCCATTGAATTTTTGCGTGAGTTTGGCAATTTGTACTGCCTTACTTCTAGGCTCTCTATCAGATGCGTGACGCATATTTTCCGCGATAGATCGACCTATGGTTTGAGCAAACGCTGCCAAGTCACCTATGTGAGGAGGCAGGGCCGGTGGAGGTACTCTTGGAATCATATGTGGGAGAGGGACGGGTACCGGTCTTGGCATATGTGTGGATGATGCAGGATATGGAACATAACCGGGCATAGGTCCACTCGGATAAGAGCTAGGGAGCGGCACTCGAGGAGCATAAGCAAGTGGTACAATTGGAGGTGTGGGGCCATGTGTGCATAAGGGGCTAGAGGCACATACGGTCGAGGCCCCATATTAGGTACTACGACACTAGGTAGTGGCACTGCGCTAACCGTAGATGTCATCGGTACATTCTTTGTCAGGCTTATCCCTGGAGTGAGCACTGTGTTTTCCTTGATAGAGGGTTGAGCCAAGTTAGGGAAGCTAAAGTTTTCGCTCGGAGGCTCAGATTGCATAGAGACCCCAGGTGAAATGACGTAAGATGGGTCCATGGGGCTCATTAGAGGAGTCTCCATTTGTGATAGAGTAGGCTGTTGAGCCTTGCTCGTATCCAGAAATCTCATGGGGCCAGTTGAGAGTATATTTACCCCTCGGTTTTGCCTTTCTGATTGAATAATGCCATGGATAACATTACGATCATTTTCTGTTGATCTTCGATGCTCGTGGCACTAGAGGTGGATTGTACAATCTCTATCCATCCTACATGGTAGGCGTGGCCAGAGTGTAGATCCGTCAACACCTCAGTGTGGAGGTCGTATGTCCAATGATCATTAATGAACAATCCTTCTAGAGTCGACGTGTTAATGGTTTCTTGTGAGGTAGAAGCAATGTTGGTCCCCGTGGTTTTACTTGTCACCAACGGTACTCTAGAGGGAACTTCTGAAGGAGGCAGCTCAACAGGGCCTTCTTGGTAAGAAGTTGGTAGGATATCCACATGGACACTCTTTGGAGGTGTGGGGTCCACGTGCGATGTGAAAGGAGAGTCCACTTCCCCACCCCCTTCGTGTGCTTCATTTGCATCAGGTTCCCAGCGAGTAGCTCTACCTAATGTTTCCATGAAACGGCTAAACATACTAGTACTAGGCTGTGGAGCTTCGGGAGGTGCATGGCCTTCTCTCTCAGTGTTTTGGGTAGGGTACGCTTCCATGATTTCTGAGTCGGAGGAGGAATCACTAGCGGCTATTTTAGGGTCTTGGGTGGTGCTACCTTGTGTCCCCGCTGAGGGTCTAGAGCTTATCGTGGATGGGTAATGGGTGTCCGTATGAACAGAGGCACCCTCAATATGCTCGTGTTCTAGCACCCGCCCAGAGCGTAAGTGCATGTGCTTTTGATACCCTAAGGTGTCAAAAAGCTGCTCTAGGAGGTCTTGTGACTAGTTTTTAGCATGTTTTTAATTTCCGATTTTTAATTTTTCCGAATTTTCTAAATAATACAACGTTTATAGATCATAGGATGTCCGTGTGCCGTGAGGGTTAACATGCCCCCCTTCCTGATGTAGATTCCGTCCTCGGAAGCTATTGAGTTGAAGCTGGTTCGTCGAGGTGGAAGAGCATTTGAGATGAATGTCCTTAGCCTTCTTCAGTCACTGCAAAATCAAACAACATTGGCACAGTAATTGCATTCTCTTAAAAAGCATATGCAGTTTTAGGTAGAAAAATTGATTGGTCAAAGAATTTCAAACAATTTGTTAGCAATGAACATTAAATTGCAATGTAATCAAATGCATAAACAGATGTAAAGGTAGAAAATTAAACAAGTCTGGGGTCGCTAATTTGACGGTCGAAAAGCACTAGAGATCGAATATTAATACCATGGGTAAGCTTCTTAACTTTCTGTGGTCAATTAAGTTGTTTAATCGCGAGAGCCAAGTATTCATGTTCGAGGGCTGACTAGAGGCTATATCTAGAAAACCTTGTAGTTAAGCTACCATAAAAGGAATTTCTCATTAAATCATCGCCTGACTGATTACTTTTTCTTTGACCCCCCAAAGTCTTTTCACATTGATTCAATTATGATGTGTGTGCTTATTTTGTATGCCTTGGGTTTTTTGCTTTTCAAGGAAAAGCGCCCACACTGGGAACCTCTAGGGCTCTAGTACCATAGGCGATACATGTGAGTGAAGTACCAAATCAAGCCGAGATTTCTCTTCCAGCTTAAAATTTTACATTGTGGCACTTTGATTTTTGCTTGTTCATTTTCAGCATTTAAATTTTGTAACTTTGGGAGGTCATATAACACTGTTACATCCCCCAGGCTCATCACATTAGTAAACTCCCTTTATAATACTTAAGCTAAAGGTCACTAGGGTTAAGCCCACTAGAAAGCCCTAGTACATTTCACACAATGCTGCCTAAATCGGATTAAGAACCTAAGTAACCATTGTTTATTAGGAAGGCATTCCCCATGGTATTAAGAGAAGATTTCTAATATCTAGCTTGGTCAAACTAGCTTAGTCGGACTGCTTGATTTTTAAACCTAAACAAGTGATTATGACAAAACATTACATTGAATTAAATGTTTGATACTAAGCAAATGCACTGAATATTATGCTACCAATCACAATCAAAGCAGACAATCATAGATGCAAAAAGATAACGGCAATGCTAATGGACAAGAAACACCTGTTTGTGTCGATGGTCGTGCTTGATTTGAAGGTTCCATGAAGGTCCAAACCCTATCAATAGCAACACGCTCCTGTACACACTATGAAACAAAAGGAATACCTCCAGGAGGAACATCAGTGGGAAAAGAGAACTTTGCTAATCTCTCAACTCTAAAACAGAAACACTCTATCGTACTAATCTTACCTACCCTCCATCACTCAAGTGATGAGGATCAAAGGTGTTTTATGGCATAGGTTTCTGTTTCACTGTACCAAATGTGACATGTGTAGGTCTGAGTCAATGTTTTGACTTTAATGTGCATACTCATTTGCTAATTGCTCTTGCTCTTTTTTTTTTTTGTGAGTATAAAGATTTATATGTACATTCCCTAAGATTGGAATTGAGAGGTCAGGGAAAAAGGTTGAGAGGGAAACAAATGAATGATGACTGTCCACAAACACTCCCCCCTTCCTTGGGTAGATCATACCGTTTGAAATGAGCTTGTCACCCTTTGAAACCAATTGTTCCAGTTGGTAATAGGTGAGGATTTTTGCCAGTAGTTTTCTATTACCCTAGGTGCCTTGTCAAGCTGCAAGGGTGGTAAGGTACTCTCCCAGGATCGAACTTGAAGTGGTTCATCAGGTGATTCTTGAACACTGGGAGGTGTGGATTCTTTTGTAGCTTCATGGAGGTCCGCTACTATAGATGGAGGCGGTGTAGAAGCTTTTACCTCTATGGATGTATTACATGAGGAGCTAGAATCTTCATGGGACTCCCCCCTTCCTGAGCTAGGTGGAACAAATCGTTCTTTCTTTGGTACCCAAACTAGCTCGGGAGCGGGTGTGTAGCATTCTGTGATTTTTTTCTTTCCACGATCATTGATTCGTTTTGGAGCTACGGGATTGGGCTCACTTGGGTCAGGTGATAGGTAAGAGCACAATCTACGTTTTGGCACCCAGATTTGATCATTTCCTTGATAGTAGCCTTGGGCTTCCAATAGTCGTTTAGGGATCCATCGCAACATTTTCTTACTTTTCTTGGAGCGAGTGGTACGTTTCTTACAAGGCTTCTGTTTTTTTGCACTAGCTATGGTCACTAAAGAAGCTTTAGGGACCCACTTGTATGTTTTCTTCGTTACATTAGGATGAGTCTTGTCGGAAGCGATATGCATTGCTTGTAGCATATTTAAGGGTATAGGCATTTCATCCCCCTCAGGTGTTACCCAAGTCGTCCCCCTATTTCCCCAAGTGTCTATGGTTGATGCTAGGTGTACCCAATCCACATTGTCTGATTCCGTCATACCTGGTAGGATATCCATGTAAGGAGAATCTTGGCCAATGTCTGTATCCTTCTTACAAGTGTAACAATATTGTAGTGGGGCCGAGTGAACTGTGGCCGTCGTGCCTTCGTAATGCTCGATCGCACACACACTCTCCCTCTCTCTCTCTCTCTCACACACACACACACACACACAAGGAGGTGAAGAAGAAGAAGATGGAGATGGAGCAAGAGCACTCTTCAATTGCACAAATGAGAGAATGAGTAAAAATTAGGTTTAGTTGGCTTTTATAGGAGCTCACCCCATTCACACTTGGGCGCCCATGCTTAGCCAACTAATCCCTTGAATGTCCAAGTTAAAGTGCGCCTCTCATCGGCGATCACTCTTCCTTTCCCTATTGGACCGACAAGCCCGGTACCTGACTCTAAATAATACAACGTTTATAGATCATAGGATGTCCGTGTGCCGTGAGGGTTAACATGCACTTATAGAAAATGACACATGGACTTTATGTGATTTGCCTCCTGGAAAAAAGGCCATTGGTACAAAGTGGGTTTACAAGTTGAAATGCAAGCCGGATAGTGAGATCGATCGCCATAAGGCTCGACTTGTTGCAAAGGGTTATGCACAGCAAAAAGGCATAGATTATGAAGAGACTTTTGCTCCCACTTGTCGTATGACTAGTGTGCGTTTTCTATGTGCATTGGCAGCTCATTTTGGTTGGGATGTACATCAATCAGACATTGTTACTACTTTCTTGAATGGTGACATATTTGAGGAAGTTTATGTAACGCAGCCTCACCGTTTTGTCATAAAAGGACAAGAGGACAAAGTGTGCAGATGTAAGAAGGCTTTTTATGGGTTGAAGCAATCTCCTCGTGCTTGGTATGAGAAAGCTGACTCTCATTTGGTTAAACGAGGCTTTCGTAACAGTCCAACAGAAAGCACATTGTATGTAAAGCGTGAGGGTGATGTACTTCTCATTGTGGTTCTTTATGTCGATGATTTGCTGATCACTGGACCAAATGAGAGACATATTGCTGAATTTAAGGCTGATTTGAATGCTACTTTCAGGATGAAAGATTTGGGGCTGTTGCATCATTACTTGGGTATACAGTTTAAGCAGTATGATGGTGGTATTACCTTGTGTCAGAAAAGTTACATAGAGACATTGCTATGTAAGTCTGGACTTGAGGATTGCAAACCTATTGCCACTCCCATGGAAATAGGTTTGAAGTTGAGTCTACATGATGCTGGTGATCCTCCTGATGTCACTCTTTACCACAATGTTGTTGGTTGCCTCATTTATGTATGCAACATGAGGCCAGATATTCAGTTTGCAGTCTCACAGGTCAGCATATTTATGCATAGCCCAGGGTCTAAGCATTGGCAGGCTCTCAAGAGGATTTTCCACTACCTTAGTGGAACTTTACATCTTGGCTTGTTTTATCCCAAGGGGGGATCATTGCCTCCAGACTTACATGCTTTTTCGGACTCAAATTGGGCTGGTTGTTTTGACACGTGAGTGTCCACAAGTGGTTTTTGTTTCATGCTTGGCAGTTCATGTATATCATGGTTGAGCAAGAAGCAACCTACTGTGGCCACTTTGAGTTGCGAGGCTGAGTACAGGGCAGTCTTCACAGCTATGGTTGAGTGTGTATGGCTCAGACGCCTTATGGCTGATTTGGGTGTTGGACAAGACACTGCCAACACTATCTACACTGACAGTCAAAGCGCATTGGCAGTTGTGAGGAACCCAATTTTTCATGCTCGCACAAAGCACATTGAGGTGCATTACCACTATGTCAGGGAGAGGCTCTCAGCAGGAGAGATCAGCTTGGCTTATGTGCCAACACAGGACAACCTTGCAAATCCTTTCACAAAGGCATTGTCTCGTGAGAAGCTTGAAGCTTACTGCAAAGCTTTGGGCTTACTCCCCTTTGTGGACTGATCATGTCCTCAGGGCATGGCACTTCCCTTTACTCATGTGCCAGCTCTCGTTCACCGCATCACTCCAGGGGGGATTTGTTACCATATACATGTGGTAGTGATGTGTGTGAACACACTAGGACCGTCGGGGCATTTTTTCCCTCTTTAGGAGGTTTTTTTCCCCCAGCATTGTATATACGCCCATCATTCTAGGGCTATCTATCTTTCCATTGCACACTAAGTAACACACCCTCTATTGTGTGCCTTGAGCTTCCTTCATCTTCTCCAAGCTGTGTGTGTTTCTCTGCAACCCTAATTCCAACAAAAAGGTACTATGGTCCCTTCCAAATTCTTAGACCAATCAATGAGATGGCCTATCAACTCAAGTTTCCCAGTCATTGGCTCATACACAATGCTTTCCACGTGAGTCTACTAAAGCCTTACAAAGGAGATCCGCCTCAAGAAACAACTATTGAAGACCCCCCGGGGATCGAGGACCAAGAAGAGGTGTTGCAGCCTGAGTCCATCATTCTGGCATGAAGACAAGGTATTGAGAGGCGGTAAGATTATCCGACGATATCTTATTAAGTTGTTTAAAAATTATCCTTTTGAAGATGCTAGATGGATGCAAGGCATACAGTTAAAGGATAATCTAAACAATAGCCATCCATTGTGTACAATAATGAGACACTTGAAGTTGTTGAGAGCTTTAAGTACCTTGGCCTTGAGGTTCCGGTCAATCACAAGTGGCATGAATGTGCTATACATCCTTTGGAAGCCAGGAAGAGAGCACACTAGGAATTTGAGAACATGTGTAATGTGGGAAACATCAAATGTTGGGTTCTCAAGAAGTACCTTTTTGATACATTGGTGACACCGGTTCTTCTTTGGAGTTGAAGAGTGAGCATTTCAAAGTCTACTTAAAAAGAGTTTGAAAATGTCCAAAAGAGTTTTCTTACAAGATTTATTCAAGTTAAGACACAAACACCATATATGCTCCTACTTGAGTCAGTATCTCTTCCAATTGAGGTTATGGGCATGGAAAGGGTTGTGGAGAACATGATAAAGATGCATCAAAACCCCTCACATCGACTTCCTACAATTGCATGGGAAGCAAGTAAAAAAGTTCAAAAGATGCATAAAAGCAAGATCTTGAGCATAGGATGGATTCAAGGCATAAAGAAGTGGTTTGGAAGATGGGATGCATTACATTTACTACATGATGCCTCCAATAGACTCACAAGTGACTGAAGCTTTTCCACAATGCCAATGTAATACGGCTTGGGATGAATCCAATGGGTCAAACTTCATACATTACACCACGCATATTTTCCCTAACTAAAAAATCGTATTCTTTACTAAAAGAGGAAACTTTACTCATCTTAGATGTGAGAGAGGGCATTGGGGCAATGGCAAAAGTAAAATTCATTGTGCACATCATGCTCACTACAATTTTGAGAGTCTAAGTACCACACACTACTAGAGCGCTTAGATTTTGGTCACATCCAAAATTGCTTCTCTCACATTTTTAGCCATGAATAAGACCTACACACTTTCCTCTCCCATAGTGTGGGCTCTCCATTGCGACACTCATCACCACAATTTTGAATCATCAAGAATCATTCATCAGCTACACATACTACATACATGTAACTTTGGTCCCATAGGTCATATTTGTCCTCCAATGACAATAATAAAATCTCTCTCTCTCTCTCTCTCTCTCTCTCTCTCTCTCTCTCTCTCTCTCTCTCTCTCTCTCTCTCTCTCTCTCTCTCTCTCAGGATGGGAGTGTAGGGCACGTGAGAGGGTGAGGTGCATATAGGTGTAGCAGTACACATTCCAAAACCAAAGCAACTAAATATAGAATAAATACAAAAAATCTAGCAAATTTTATAAGATGATAGGGGGCCATGCGTGAGACAAATATTGCGCTGTGAGGGAGATACCATCTTGTAAGATGATGGGAGGGGGGAGATTGGTATCATGTCCTGTCAAAGTCTTAGAACGATATCATTCTCTCTCTCTCTCTCTCTCTCTCTCTCTCTCTCTCTCTCTCTCTCTCTCTCTCTCTCTCTCTCTCTCTCTCTCTCTCTCTCTCCACCACACACATGAAAGACTCAAGGGAAACACACATGAAATACTTGAGGGAAACACACATGAAATACTTGAGGGAAGCACACACACGCCGGCACCAACCACAAAAGCAAGAGATGATAGAGCGATATCGCGCCATGAGGGAGACATTGTCTTGTAAGATGATGGGAAGGGGGAGATTGATATCATGCCATGTCAAAGTCTTAGGACAATATCATACTCACTCTCTCTCTCTCTCTCTCTCTCTCTCTCTCTCTCTCTCTCTCTCTCTCTCTCTCTCTCTCTCTCTCTCTCTCTCTCTCTCTCTCTCTCTCCTTGAGCCCATCCCGTTGAGTGCGATCCGCACCATTGCCTCCATTCGTCTTAGCTCCCATTCTCTACGCTGCGAGACAGGACCTTGGGGCACTGGCGAGGAGTGTCATCGACTTTGCACCTTATGCCCTCGTCAAGTGCGAGAGAGTGAGTACCACACACTACTTGAGTGCTCAGCTTTTGACCACATTAGGTCCTCTTTTCCCCATATATTCAGCCATGAGCTCTCCCTACATACCTTCCTCTCCCAACCACGATGTGGACTCTCTATTGCGACGCTCATTTCAGCCATTTTTGAGCATCGAGAGTCACTTATGAACTCCACCCACACCACGTGACATGTTCATTTGGTCCCATAGGTCATATTTGACCTCCCAGGACGATAATAGAACTATCAACTATCTATCTATCTCTCTCTCTCTCTCTCTCTCTCTCTCTCTCTCTCTCTCTCTCTCTCTGTGTGTGTGTGTGTGTGTGTGTGTGTGTGTGTGTGTGTGTGTCTCTCTGAGTGCTTGCAAAAATTTGAGGTTTGTGTATTTGAACAGGCTAAAATTGCAAAATCTCAGCTAGAGTTTGAGCTTGCCTTGGAAAAACCTGTAAAATTTTACAAGTTTTAGTGTAAATACTAGAAAATGCTTCAAAATTCGACCTAAGAGCCGGAGATGTTTCAAGTGTTCCGTGATTTTGTTCAGCTAGGAAAAATATTTTTGGCAAGCTTTGCCCTATATCAAATAAATATGGAGACCTAATTTGTCAAATTAGGTCTCCATATTTTATTGAGACGATGATGGTGGAGATAGATTCTATCTTTTTTTGTTAGAGCCAAATACATAGAATCTATCTCCACCATCATCGTCTCAATAAAATATTATTGTCCATAAAAAATATGCAAAACATGGAGGAAAAATGCTATATGTAGCAAAGGGCAGAGAAGAATTAGGGTAGAGCTTTGCAAGTGCACTATTTTGCACTCCAAAAAGCAAGATAAGATAAATATCATGTGTTGATTTGGCTAGTGTTAGAGCACCCCTCCAAAAAACCCTCAATGGCATGTGAATAACAAGACCTACATGTACACATCAAGGGTCCTTCTCCAATTTTTTCATCCCATCAGTCTTCTACTGGTGGTCACAATACACCTTTTTCTCACTCTTCATTCCTCTAGGATTACATAATTGCCTACAACTGGTTGAAATGTAGCATTCATCCATGTTGGGGGTAGTTGAGGGACCCCGCATTGCAAATATTGTTGTCACCTCCTCCTCCTTTTCTAGGCGGAGTGGAAAATAAGCATGGTTGTATGGCTTGCAATTGTGCCTTAAGAGGGCCTATGGGATGATACTAGGTCTCTTTGTTGCTAGGGATGCCAAATGACATCTCTTTAAGGATAAAAATTGTGCTGCTAAAGATGTTGCTATAGGGAGGTCCCTTACACAACATACTTAGCCACACAAAGTGTCGCTTAAATGATGCTCTTTTTTGCTTAAGCGATGGCAAAGCTTAATTTTTGTTTGCATTGCTTAAGCAATGTTATATCGTTTATTTAATATTAAAATTCATGAGCTAAGATCTCCCAACCATCGATTCTATATATACTTACACAAAGCTTTCTCAGCTCTCTCTCTCTCTCTCTCTCTGTCTCTCTCTCTCCACACACACAAATGTAAATCGAGAGCAACAACAAGATTTAAAGCATAAAGAGCACACTTGGGAGCATTCTACATACGCTACAACAAAAAAAAACCGATGAATTTGTGCAAGCCGTATGTTTTTTTTTTCCTTGACACTATGGGAACAAACAAACTTGGCAGTACTATCCAAGTAGACTAGAATTGTCTCAAGCAGACTAAATGTATAGATCATCAATGGATGTGTATATGTAATTTCAATGTGTGTACATGATCAATCTATCTAAAATACAAAAAAATGCCACTATCAACTATAAGTCAATATCAGGGTCGTCGTTATTCTGTCTCTCAATATGCGGAGGTGTCTACTATGATGATGTATCATGTGACCTCTCTTTGTCTATCCTCCTACCTTGCTCCTCCTCTCTAGAAACATGCTCAAGATCTATCTCGTCATGAATCTCCTAAGTTAATAAAAGTTAAGCTAAATTGATTGACAATCAAAAACTATTTTGAAGATCATTTTATCTTGAAAGGATAACTCAAAGCTAAAAATAATACTTACAAAAGGAATTTCAGATGGAAGTGTGCTCTACATCACTCTGTATCCTTGGTACACTACAAGAGGTTGTGTTCTCTTGTGACGCTGTTAGCGACAGAAATACACTGGGTTTTTATAACCCCCGGCGTCGCTAATAGCGTCGCTACGAGAGCGTCGCTATATGCGTCGCTATATAGAGACGCTCATAGCGACGGTCATAGCGACGGTTATAGCGACGTTTACACAGAAGTCTATAGCGACGCTTATAGCGACGCTCCAGAGCCATAAATAGTGACGGTTATAGCGACGCCCGAGAGAAATTTTTTTGGTGACAGGGCATTGAATGCCCTGCCACCCATCAACCATATTGTACTTGATTCACTTTTTAAAAAAAGTGCAAGGGTAGATAATAGACCCAAAATAGTCACCCACAAGACGCATTGTTTGCAAAATTGACAAGCGTAAAATTGACAATTGTACACATCATAGGCAAAATGAATTGATTGGCAAATGTAATAATGACAATTGTACAACATCATAGGCATAAAGAATTGATTGGCAAAATGAACTGCGGTGACAAATGTAATAATATACATGGTTCAAAAAGACGTATAAAATCTGTCTCATGATACATAAGCTATGAGAAACCCTAAACTAATGCTATCTAGCTACGGCTAAACTGACGTCGTCTAGTCAGACGTCTCATCGTGTCCAAGCGGCGTATCTGTCGGATTCTGCAAAAAAAGACAATAAGATAGCTTTCAGTAAGTATAAACATATAACGACATTTATAAAACAATACAAAAAATAGAAAAGAGTAAACCCTAATACTAACCATGCCGCCGCGAGAACTGAGAATGTCCATCAGGGCATTTAAGCCCTTCCTGCCTGCGTACTCGCGCTCGTACGGTGTGGGATCACGTCCTGTCATCGACCACTGTCAAAACATACAAAGATTTCATTATGTTAGAATTAAAAAACTCATAAACCCTAAACTATCGAACATAAAGAGCAATGCGAAAACACTTACAAAATCGGCCTCAAATGATGCCCATCCACCGCTCCTCAAGTGGTGCGAGCTCCCTGCCTCTACTCGCGCTCTGGCTACATCCTTTTGTTGCTTCCACTTGTCGGGATTCTCGCGCGCTGCTTTCTTCGCATTCTTCCAATCTTCTTTGGCCAGCCAATCTGGCTTGTTCCACCCATGCTTGATTGCTTTTTGCACTTCGGAACGCTTGTGTTTGCAGTATTCGCGCATTCGAATCTTCATCATGTCTTCATTGAAGCGTTGATCCCGTGTTGGAACAGGAAACTCATCATGAAGTATGCTGATGACTCTGTTTTTTAAATCACTTGGTACTTCACTCCATTTGTTTAGTATGTAGTGTCTAAACAGCTGAGAGCAAAGACCACGCATGCGCGAGATCACCTTCTTGTCGTCATCATCCATGATGATGCCGCCGCTGAAGTCGACGGAGTAAGGCAAGCCCTCTGGCCGGTGACGCGTGAACTTGGGTGTCCCGGCAGGGGTCTCTAGCGGCGTGTCGATGGGGGTACGGACGTCAGGTGTCTCCACCAGCGTCTGGGCCTCGAAGCGAGGAGTGTCAAGTGGGGTGGCTCCTGGCGGAGTAGGTAGAGGTGCGTAGCTGCTAGGAACAGTCAGCCGCGCAAAACCTGGCGTAGATGGCGATGTTGTGGCTGGTGTGGGGGCGGGCAAAGAAGGGGAGGGTAAAGAGCCTCGTCGAACACGAGGCGGTGTGGAGGCATCGGCGGTGGAATCCCCACAACAACCGCCACCGCCACCACTAGAACGCCGGTGTCTACGTTGATCTCCTTTTGTGAGATCCATTGCACCAGCTTTGCAAGTTTGTAGATTGTGTTACGGATGTCGAGAGACAAACATCCCTCAATGGCAACCGGTAAAATAAACTGTAAAGTATGTGCAGCAATGATATTAAAGTCCACTGTGAACGTACCTGAAACATTTTATGCCAATCGTGTGACTTCAAACCGGTAAGCTTTCCTTCTTTAGTAAAACACGTTCGGAGCGAGTGCATTACGCCAGTGGGGGTCCGCAAAGATCGAATGGTCTCTTTTACTTTGCGTTCTTGGGCTCCTGTGAAAATCCATGGTGCTTTAGGGAGTTTTATCGATCCATCAGACGCTGTTTGCGGCCAATATTGCTCCATACGATCCACATTTCTAAGGTCAACTCTGGCTCCCAAAGTATCTTTCTTGCCGGTCAGATGGTCCCATAGTAGATTACCCACATTCTTGAATATGTGCATTGGATCGAGCGAGTGATTGATCATGAGTGGGGGCCAGTATGGTAACTCGTACCATAGAGATAGTCTCTTCATCCCTAGAGGCAATCCGTCATCGCACATCTCCTTCTGCTCTAACCATGCTTGTGCAGACATCCTTGGTGGCTCTCTTCCCAAAAAGCCGTCGCGTAACACATGATTCTCTGGAAGATACGCTTGATGACCTTCGTAGATTTGCTTCTTCAGTGAGGGCGCCCTACGTGCATTCAGTCTAGGTCCACATGTGACACATGCTCTGTATCCGCTTGTTTGAAGCCCTGCATGTATACACATGATAATAGATCAACTATGGGAAAAAACAAGATTTACAGTGTCTGAGCGAGGAGTGTCAATAGATCACCTGAGCATTCTGTTAGCCCGGGATAGTCATGCATGGTCCACATTAGAATGCCTCTAATCAAAGCATTCCATTGTCTTGTGTGTCGGCTCATATCCACCACCTCTATGCCAATCCACAATTGTTGTAGCTCTTCCAATAGTGGACGAAGATACACATCCATATTCTCCACTTTATATCGCCCTGGCACAATCACGCTTAGCCATAGGTGCCCCTTCTTCGTAGTCAACCACGGGGGAATGTTGTAGTTGACGATGACAACGGGCCATACACTGTAAGATGTTGATCTTTGACCAAATGGATTTACGCCACCCATAGCCAATCCTAAGCGCAAATTTTGAGCTTCCCTGGCAAAATCCGACCATGTTCCATCTATATGTTTCCAGGCTGCGCAATCTGCAGGAATTCGTAGCACACCATCCGAAGATTTATTCTCCTCATGGCATGATGCTAGGGCGGCCATGGACTTACATTCGAAGAAATGCTTGATGCGAGGAAGCAGAGAAAAATGTCGCAAAACCTTTTGTGGAATTTTTGTCCCGTGGAGATCTACTCGATATCTTTCGGAATCACATTTCGGACACTTCTCCATGTCTATGTATTCCCCTCTGAAAAGAATGCAGTCATTAGGACAAGCGTGGATAGAATTGTAATCCATCCCCAAGTTTCGCAAAATCTTTCTTGCTTCATCTCGGGAATCTGGCATCACATTGTCAGTTGGTAGTATGTGCTCTTTAAGCAATCTACACAACATAAAAATACGATACAGTCGTGTAAAAATCTATCAGATCATTATACATTTAGAGTTTTATTAAAGTAAACTAATTGTAATAGATCACCTGAAAAGCGCTGTGACTCTAGTGTCACTCCATCCAAACTTTGCCTGCATGTTGAGAAGAACCAGGAGTGCTTTCAATCTAGACATACGTGCTCCATTAGACAATGGCGTATCGGCTTCACTTTTCATATCATCATAGATAAGCCTTTCTGAATCCATGATCGTCTCGATCATTTCATCAATCTCGGGCTCAAACATTGCCTCGTTGGGAATGTGCTCTGCATGATCATCCCCTGAGCTGTCAGAGGCTACATCTTGTGGCCTCACATATGCTGCTTGACCAAAGCGCCTGCGAACACGTCTATTGGGTTGCAAGATTGCTGCTTGTTGGCCAGCGTCAGAGTCCGACGAGTTATAATTGGCAACAACTCGATCTATAATAGATGGATCGAACTCGCCAAATTCGCGAACGTGCTGCAAAGAAACACGTCTTGTCCGTCGCACAGCATGCTTGCATTGATTACAAGGACATAAGACCCTCGTTGAGAGATAGCTGTTTCGGTTGGACGGCCCCACATCCTCGTCACTACTCATAATGAGGATAAAAATTTTATAACCTGGACAACAAATTTAATATTCTATTGGCATTCTTCGTCTTATCTCTCTCTCTCTCTCTCTCTCTCTCTCTCTCTCTCTCTCTCTCTCTCTCTCTCTCTCTCTCTCTCTCTCTCTCTCTCTCTCTCTCTCTCTCTCTACCTCACATTCTCTAGTCATGTCCAATCCCCGCACACCTCGGTCTAGAGGTGCACGGAGATCAGAACCACCGGGTTATAATCTCGTCTTTATTGGTCAATACCTATATTTGTGGGTACAAGAAATCTACAGACCCACGTCTACATGATACTGCATGTAGTGGACAAAACCTCTTTGCCTCTTCTCTAGCTGTAGCACTTCACAGCATCTTAACATCTTTTCACAGTAGATCTTTTCACTGTTCGTCTAACTCTAAACCCTAAACCGTAAGTAATTCTTGCGTGGACTCGATCTAACGTAAATAAGCGTAAATCTAAATAAACGTAAATCTAACTAAAAATAAACCTAAATCTAATTTAACGTAAGTCTACATCTAACCTAATCTTTAACGTCTTTTGGGATAGTTTCCTACGACGTTAAAACTCTCTTCTTCTTTTGTGTGTGTGTGTGTGTGTGGGTAAACCTAAATAAACCTAAGTCTAATCTAATATAACATAAATCTAAATCTAACGTAAATTATGTTATATTTAAAACAAATAACTAAACTAACACGGATTATAAGAACCTTAAAACTGATTTAACACATAATTTTTCACATAACTCGGCAAGAGTTGGCATTCTCATCACTAAAGATGTGAGAGTTAACTTCAGGCGGTGACGCTGCCTCATCTCCATCCACATCTGACGACAGCAATTGGCCCTTTGGACCGTTCTTGCTCTTGTTACTAACTTTGAAGTTGATGTTGAATGACTAGAGGTTGTCTAGATGGTCATTGTCGGGGATGTAGTGACTCTTGCCGCCCTGAAGATCCACCTTCTTCCCTATCTTCTGAAGACATTTCACCAGTACTTTTGGATCGACGGAGCCCACCATGAGTGAAGGCAACAATACCCTATATTTCATTGAGGGCTTTCTTCACCCGCTTCATGCAGGCATCGTAGTCTATGGAGACCTAAATCTAATCTAATATAACGTAAATCTAAATCTAGCGTAAATAAATGTAAATCTAACTAAAAATAAACCTAAATCTAATCTAATTTAACTTAAATAAACCTAAATCTAATTTAACGTAGGTGTGTAAAATCTTATCTTTGATACCTACTTTTACCATGAATGAGAACTTTGTGGTCTTTGTTTTGTATATTTACACATGTGACATTTTTTTATAGATCCTCCATTGTGGAGGGGTCCTGCACATGCTGAGGATATTGTTCGTATTATCAAGAATTTTGAGATCCTTCTGTGCATATAGCTTGAACTTGAAGCCATGTGATGCTAAATGTGTCTTTACTTTTCATGCCTGAATGGTTGGTTGTTATCTTCATTGCAGGCTTCAATATTATTGCAGACATTCTATCTTGGCATTATATGAAGCACGATATTTTAGAAGTGTTGTAGGTTATTATCACATAGAGTTTGATATAGATGATATACGAATCACTGTACAAGAGTTAGGTATGCAACGGCCTCTTAATTTCAACTTTTCATACAGTCCCTATGGAGTGAATGAATGGATGTTTAGAATCTATTCTTTGGGTGACTTACCTTGACGCCTCGATCGCAATGTTCAACGTGTTGGACCTTGGATCTTGAGAATTCCAAGTAGAGTGTGTCGTAGGCTTAACTTCTCTAGATGATCGAACACTTTGATCCATTGTCTATGCATTCTAAGAACCATATTTTTTTACTTATTTTTGGTTTATTGAAGTGGGTTTTTATCTACTAGATAGGTTAATGAGAGAGAGAGAGAGAGAGAGAGAGAGAGAGAGAGAGAGAGAGAAAGAGAGAACTTTGTTAATTGCTAATATAGGTTAACATGGGTCATGATGTATTGGCTATTCTCCCAATACATATAAAGATGCTAATCTATTTGAAAGTTAAGGAAGAGTACATTTGTCAAGGAAATGGTACATGGTGTTGGTGGTATCATTGGGTGTATTCATATGCAGATGGGTGGTATAGAAATTGTAGACGCTTAAGCATTTCACTATGCAAAGTGTCACAAATATTGAGCGAAATGAAATTGATGAGAGTCCTACAAGAACTACATATGGTTGATATTTATTATATCAGTGTTTGTGGTTGTGATATTCAGACGATCTATCACAATTATAAATCTTATATTTCAAATGAAGAGTTTAAAGTTTTGAAATTAATTGTGAAGTTTATTAATGGGATATATTGGAGTGATCCTCAACCATCCAATTATAAAGTAGAATATGAGTTGTTGTAAACAAAAACATTGAGGTTGTTGTAAAGACTTTGACATAATGGATCTCTTGACACTTTTTGGCAATTCAACACAAGTCCTCCCCTTGCCTTCCCCTCCTCTTTTGGTTCTCTCTCCGCAATTTCTTCCTCCCTTGCGGTTGCTCCCTCTCCCATTCTATCCCAAATCGAGAAGCCCTTGGAATTCAATAAAATTGTTTCCTTCTCCTTGGTGGAGTTTAAGGCCCTCAATCATAAGCTTAGCAAAGCCAAATCACACCTTTATCATTTGCAAAACCTTCACTCCTTTCAAAAAGCCCCGCATAGTCTTTGTATGAATCCTCCTCGCCTCACCATGGATGACTCTCAAGCTCAAGCACTCTTAAGCGCCAAGCTTAACGCTCTCAATATCCAATTCCAATTAGATTGCACTAAAGCTTACATCCAAGCCCAAGATTTATTTGTCAATAACCTCCAAAAAACCTTTGATGAGTCCCGCAATCTTGTGGAAGAGAGGCTTTCGGACCTTACCAAAAAGCTTGCACCCATCTCTTTCCCAAGGGTGCTACCCACAACTTGGGCAAATCAACTCTTTCTTTGGAAGCAAACCTCCCTCAATGAATTTGATGAACATCTTCAAAATGAGATACTCCAAGCTCATTTAGCCTCTTCCTTAAGCTTGGTGGCACACAATGCTAGGAAGAGATCCCAATCTTCCATCTTGGAAGAAGTAGAGTCTCTACCTAAGGAAGAAACGGTGGGTGAATTGGTACTTCATGAAGTCACCACCCAAATGAAAAAGCTTCCTTCATCCCCCCGAAAGAAGCCCTCTAACAAATTCCACTCAACCTCCTACAAGCCTTCTCCTCCGAAAGTTTTCTCACATAATACTCGACAACCTTTCAAGAAGCCTCCCCCTTTGAATAAAACTTCCCATGTAAATTTTACCCATCAACCCTTTAAAAATCCCAAACCCTCTCCCCCAATAGGCCACCCTTGCGCTACTTCCCCCTCCTATAATCCTCCCATTTTAACCACTCCAAAGAAATCCTTTCCTTCTCCTTCATCCTCAAACATCACCCTCTTACCCTCTCTCCTCAAAACTCCCCATTACCCCCTCAAATCTTTCACACCACAACCCAAGCCTTTGCACCCTAAGTATAGCTTACCTAAAGATTCAAAAAACTTGCAATGGAGGAGGGAGAAGTAGGGAAGGAGTACCCTACCACTTGGGTCCATTTGCTCTTCTCTCAAGCCCCTCTCTTTCCTCATATTTGGACCCCTCCTCCTTGTTTGTTCCCTTTTCTTTTCCACCCCCCCTACATAGGAAGAAAGCGTTGTAAATTCTGGCTCCCTGTCACTAACCCCCACCTTTTTAAAATTTTGAATCTTAGAAAAATTACCACGTTTTCCCTTGAGCACAAGGCTACTACCTCTCCTTCCATAACCTCTCCAATCGTTCCCTCTCTCCCTCCAAACAAAGGCTTGTGGGCCTTGGGCTCAATTATTTTCCTCCCTCTCCCCCACCCCCCTTCTCCTCTATTCTTCAAGTTTATTCTATTTTAGAAAGAGGTTTGCAACTTAAAATGTTTTTTAGTAAAGTACCCTCTCTTCCTCCCTCTCCTTTTTCTATCATGAATCCTCTTTGGAATCCTCCCTCTCCCACCACAACTCTTAACCAAACCTTTAGTCTTATCTTTTCTGTCCTAAAACCTCTTCTATCCTCTCCTCCTCTTTTTCACTCTAAACCTCTTGTAATGAATTCCATCTCATCCTTAAGAAATGATCGTAACATCATTATCAAACCGACAGATAAAAATCTAGGACCAGTTATCCTTTCTAAGTCTTGGTATTATAATGAAGCTTTTCGTCACCTCATGGATCCCCTCACCTACTCTAAAATATCCATAACTCCATTGCCCTTTATACAGTCCCTCCTTTCCTCCATCGTCACCAATTACCCTCTTCTTCCCTGCAACGAAAGAGTTTTTATGGTCTCCTCCTCGCTTGAAAACCCCAAGCCTTGCCCTTTCTTCCTTTTACCTAAGATCCACAAACCCATCCTCGTGGGCCGTCCCATCTGCTCTTACAAAGGTTACATTTTGGAGAACACCTCTAAGTGACTCCATGCACAACTATACCCCATTCTTTTGTCCAAAACACAACATCTTAAAGACTCTCCCTCTCTTGTTTTAG